>NW_027069914.1:3348-95642 GCF_002906115.3 Quercus suber | reverse complement strand
TTAATTTTTAGGTTTCGAAGGTATATCGATTATTTTTTAGGTTTAGGGGGTATTTTGGTCATTTTTAGGTTTAGGGGCTATTTTGGTCATTTTTAGGTTTCTAGGTTATTTTGGTCAATTTTTAGACTTCGTGGTTATTTTGGCCATTTTTGAAGTTTCGGGAGTATTTTGGTCATTTTTAGTTTTCAGGGTTATTTTGGTCAATTTTTAGGCTTCGAGGTTATTTTGGCCATTATTTAGGTTTCAGAGGTATTTTCGTAATTTTTTAGGTTTTGGAGGTATTTTGGACATTTTTTGGGTTTAGGGGGTATTTTGGTCATTTTTAGGTTTCTAGGTTATTTTGGTTAATTTTTAGACTTCGTGGTTATTTTGGCCATTTTTGAAGTTTCGGGAGTATTTTGGTCATTTTTAGTTTTCAGAGTTATTTTAGTCAATTTTTAGGCTTCGAGGTTATTTTGGCCATTATTTAGGTTTCAGAGGTATTTTAGTAATTTTTTAGGTTTTGGAGGTATTTTGGACATTTTTTGGGTTTATGAGGTATTTTGGTCATTTTTAGGTTTTATGGGTATTTTGGTCATTTTTGGGGTTCAGGGGTATTTTGGTCATTTTATGGGTTTTGGGGGGGTATTTTGATCATTTTTAGGTTTCAGGGGTATTTTGGTCATTTTTTGGGTTCTAGGGATATTTTGGTAATTTTTAGGTTTCGGGAGTATTTTCGTCATTTTTTTGTTTTGGGGATATTTTGGTAATTTTATGGGTTTTGGGGGTCTGTTTGTAATTTTTAGGTTTCAGGAGTATTTTGGTCATTTTTTGGGCTCTAGGGATATTTTGGTCATTTTTTAGGTTCTAGAGGGTATTTTGGTTCATTTTTTGGGTTCTGGGATATTTTGGTCTTTTTTAGGTTTTGGAGGGTATTTTGGTAATTTTAAGGTTTTGGGAAATTTTGGTCATTTTTTAGGTTCTAGGGGTATTTTGGAATTTTTGGCTTTCAGGGGTATTTTGGTCATTTTTTGGTTTTTGGGGTATTTGGTAATTTTCAAGTTTTTGGAGTATTTTTGGTCATTTTTAAAGATTTTAGAGTATTTTGGTCATTTTCACTTTAGTGGCATTTTAGTAATTTTGATAATTGGGTAATTGGGTGGATTGGGGTTTACCCATAATAATTGAGTTTGATTGGATTTGGGTTAAGGAATTAATTAAATGGGTAAATGAGTTTTATAGATCCAACCCAATTATGCTCACCCCAAACCCACCCAAACCCGCCCATTTGCCACCCTACTTCCAGACTACCTAATTAATTTTTCCTATTGTGAAAAAAGCAAGTTTGAAAGGCTTGAACGCAAGGTTGCCCTCTCTTTCTGAGCCTATCTCTTTCTCTTCAGATATTCTTCTCTTTCATTATTCAACAATCTGATCCACAAACTGGTCCGACCGACTGATTTGTCTATGTTGTCTTTTCTACACCGTACGGTAGTGGACACTCCACGTGGTTGAATGTTTCCTCTTCTTATTTTCTTACAGGGTGGGCCGAAGAAAGAGCTTTTTGTTCTGGGCCCACAACGGAGGATGTGAACATAGAAAAAAGAAACATGAAATCATTTTGAGAGTGGGCCGTGGGCCATATAAAAGAGCCACTTTTCGCATGTTTTCTTTCCTTTATAGATCCACCGTCCACGGTACTTGATTATGCGATAATTTTTTTATTTTTTTTAAAATAACATTTCATTCTGCAGCTATATGATTTGTTTGATTATTAAAAATATATTGCTGTCCTATATACTTTTACAAATTAAGCTTTAAACTTCTATCAATCTTTTTTCAATACTATACTATACTCTCATGTTAGAAGAGAATAACAAACTTGACTGTAATTTGGCTAGACATTTTCTTAATGTTACAGATTGTCTTGTGTGAATAGAAAAAATTTCACTATAGTTTTATTATGTTTTTCAGGTTGATATAGCTAGTCTTCATTAATAAAATTTTCAGGTTATTCTCTTCTAAAAAAAGTTTTATTTCCATACAATTAAAAATTATATAGTTTATAAATATACTTTGCCTTGTTTTTATCCCAAGTGTGAATGACCAAATTTTCCGCAATTTATTATAAATTAAATAAAATTAAAAAATTGGCACTTTACATGTAAACAACTTTACAAGTGTCTCACTGTGGCTGTACGTGTTGCGTCTTGCGTGAATAAAATACTAGAGAATTATTCATGTCTTTTGAATGGCCCTTCCAAAATTTTTAAATTTTCCCTTAAGAGTATATAAAAAAAAGACATGGGCCCCTCCAAGAATTAAATCCGGCCCCCTCAAATTATTTCAACAATTAGTTCAATACAATTTCAAATAAAACAAAAATATTTGTCCATATTTAGCCCAGCCAGCCAGCCCAAAATCTTTAATCATACAAAATTCTTCTCCTTTAAACTAAAGATGCTTCTAGCCCAGCCCAACCCCAAATTTGAAATTCCTAAATCCTAATCAAACAAAAATCACCTCATGCTTCTGCCTAAATTCCTAGTCTTCATACAGTCACGCCTCTGCGCTCTGCTTGACGGCCTCAATTCATGCTGCTTGAATTCCCAATCCTCACGTCATGCAGTCACGCCTCTCTAGCTCGCCGTGACGCTGTAGCTCCACTAGCCACTGACCTCACCTAGCCTTCATCACTCAACCTCAAGTCCTAAAGCCCTCACCTCAATTCCTCAAGGTATCTCATTCAGTCATTCTCATCTCAGTTCTCTCTCTTTTCTCTAGAACTGAACTAAATACTAAATCGCATAATAGAGATATCAAGTATGTGTATGTGATATCTTTTGCCATTAAAGCAATTTATATTTATTTGACTTTATCTTTTTGTGTTTATTGTTATTAGATTATTTATTCTTGACCCACTGACTCTATGACTCAGCCTTTTGGCTTTTGTGTTGTTTATCTCTTGAGTGGGTCCGGGTGGGGTGAGGGCCATGAGACTGTGTAAGAATGAATTTTATATGATAATTTATATATCTCTCTTCCAAGTTAGTTTATCATTTTTTGAATGATATATATACATATATATATATATATATATATATATATATATATATATATATATTGGATTGAAATTAGGTGCCAAATAATAAGCAAATGACAAACAATTAATGCATTTTTTAAGAAAAAGTTGTATGTCATTCAAAACTTAGGTAATTGTAGAAACAAATGTTGATACTTCAATGTCTGTTGAGCATCCCTCCAAATATTCAAGAATTCAATCTAAAGGGATAGACCATGATCTAGGATCACGTAAATAAATATATAAATTCCCCATCAAAGAACAAGATGAAATTCGACCTGCTTATCTCATAACAGGCCCATATCAACCTAAAAACATAGAGTATCCATACAAAGGGCCGAAAAATTATCGTCGTAGTTTTCAATTTTTGTGGTTTGAATCACATGAAAATTGGTTGAATTATATTTTAGTATCTCTACTACAACTTGGCCCTCCAAGTAATTATTCCTGGTTACGCCTCTGCATCCATATATGCTATGTACCTTACTGGCAACTCAGTCGATAGACTTGACTATCTTGATTAATTGCTAAACAACTCTCATAGTCATATGTGTTTCACGTTTGGTTTCGTCAATAATGTGAAGCGAAGGACAATAAAGACTAAAGACTAAAGAGAAAGGAGGAGACAGGCTTTTGTTTTTATTTTTGGATTCTTATGGAATATATAATAAGATAAGACTTGCTTTTTTTAAGTGAAGGAAAAGATCCATTAAAAAAAAAAGTGAAGAAGAAGGTTTTAAAGGGCCTTTCGAGAAAATAAAAAGGGGGGATGTGACAAATGAAAAGTAAAATAATTTTACCAAACCACAGCAGAAAGTTGAAGCAAGAGAATTAACGCAACTTGGCAGATGGCCTTCTTCCACAGCAGAAAGTTTTGATTAGCAACTACATTTTTAATATATTTAACAATATTTTACACATTTTTAAACCTTCGAGAAAAAGTTAAAACTAACAAACAATAACAAAATTAAGTTACAATAACCCAATGTAAAAGGTCTATAAGAAATGCGTGTAGGCTTAGTATCTTAGTCCTAAAGCTAAAACAATAGTAATCCAGGGTATTACAAATTTACAAAACCATGATGGTTCATGATATTCTACAAATCATGGTCTATGTATGTCAGACTCTACGCTATTTATGGTTAGCCTATTTATTCTATCACTTAACATTATAATATAGGACCTTTGAAACCCAAAAAAAAAAAATATTATATATATATATATATATAAATATAGGCTTGTATTATATCTAACAAGGGAACTAGAGGCTCTTGTTCAGAATATGTGTTCTTTTCTCTATCTTTCAACACTTCAGTCAGAAATGAAAATAATTATGCATGTAATAATAATAATAATAAAAAATTCAAGAGGAAACAAGGAATAATGGGGTTCTTGACTTGATGCAACCCATCATACTAACAAAGGGGTGAAAGATTATATTACGATTCATCTCTGTTGTGACCTTCACCAAAAAGAATTTATTTAATTATCAAGAGACTCAAATGAAAGGACCTTTGGTATGACTTGAATTTTTAGTCCCGCTAGAGCATTCACAATGGCAATGTAACTATGTAAGTGGCCATGGACACTGGTGAACCAACATTGTCACGATCCTAGGGAACAAGAAAGTGATCACATTTTTTATCCTGAAGATAATGAAAAAGAAGAAAGTTACTGTTATTAGCAGTTATTGTTATCTCCCTATGAAAATTCTTTATATATCCTTCCCCAAACAAGAAAGTTACGTAATCAACTTCTCTAGCATCATAATTTGGCATCATATACTACACAAATTTTTTCTATTGTGCATAAAAAAAAAATTGTTGGCTCTGATTTAGTCTTGAGTTTTTAATGTTGTTGCGTAAATTTTTGAAACTTCGCTTCTTCTTTTTCTCACGCCATTATTCTATTTTCTAGTATGTTTGTTATTTGATTTTTAGAGTTACAAATGATACTAAATTAGGTTGGTTTAAACTAAATAAAAGTTATTGTCTTTTTCGATAAAGCAACCCAATAGGGCCTATAACATAATACCAAGCAATTTCTTATTATATTATGTTTGTTTTCTTAGTTAGTGGTTGGATTTTAGAATTTAATATGACATGATTTGAAGAACAATTACTGATATATATTGGTTGATATAAATTTAACAAGACTTAATGATATGAACTTAATTTGGAGATTTTACTCCAACAAAAACTCTTGTGATATTATAGATTTGAAATGATATCTAACAGAGTCATTTGAAATTCTCTAAATTGAAAATTTATTTAATAATACTTATTAATTAAATATGTTATACACACATATTAGTCAAACTTTCTTGTACATTGCATTTATTGGCTACTAGTTTGGTTAGAAAAACATAATCTTTATAACTAATTGCAATTGAGCAAAGGTTCAAATTACAATAATTTTTTTGTGTTTCATCACTTACTACATCATTTTTCTGCGCATATTACCTCAAAGCTTTTGATTTATTAATATTGGTAATACATGTACCATCTATAGAATATCAAAATGCTTCATACACAACAATGGGGCTCCTCACTTTGTTAGTACCATCATCCCAAATTAAAGAAGTAGAGACCATTTGTTTATCTAATGTTCCTTCAATTGTGAGTGCAAATGATTGCTTTTGTCCAGAAGATGTAAACGATAGAACACTAGGGTTCACTTTGATATTAAGTCCAGTTGGGGCGGTCACAGAAGCTTTGTATGTAGATGGTGATGTTCCAACATTAGTGATGGTCCGATTGAAAACATGACTTATAGAATTTGAGGGTTGTATGGATAGAGCAAAAGAAGGATAGTTTAGATCAAAGACTGTTCCATTAGAACGTTCTAGACAGCGACTATTGTCCCCAGTAACAGATTGTAATAACTTGGTACTATATCCTTGTCCACACAAAAATTTTATGTAGTCAGGTGCATCAATATCATATATTAAACCAGGATTTAAAGCCTTAAGAGGATTTATATTGCCTGCACCATATGCAAATTCAGCTCCGGAGCTCTTTTCAGCATCCATAGGGACAGCTGCAAGTAATACACCAAATTAGTCAAGGGTTATGGTCTGAATTAAAAGTAGGAGAAAATATTTTAATTCCTAACAAACTTATAGTATTCTTTTTCCTTTCATCAACATCCATTATATTTATAAAAGAATGATGGCATGGCAAAACTAAAAAGTGACATGTCATCATACTTTACACATGTTAAAGACAAAAGGCAATCACTTTAAACTTTGGAAATAAAAGGCGATTAATTTTGAGTCTGTTAGGGACTAAAGCAATCACTTTAAACTTAAAAGAACTAAAATTGGTCGTACACTAAAGTTTAGACCAAACTGTATACTTTAGCCTTAAAATTGCCAAGAGTGGGAACTTAATATAGCTATTACCAGTAGTCTTGAGAGCAGATATGATAGCAGCAGGTGACCATGTGGGGTGAATGGATTTTATGTAGGCAGCCACCCCTGAAGCATGTGGGCAAGCCATTGATGTCCCTGAGATTATATTATATGAAAATTTTCTCTCATCTAAAGAAACTTCAGAAATTGGCGAAATTGGGGACCATGCAGCTAAAATGTCAACTCCAGGTGCAGCTAAATCCGGCTGCAACAACATGAAAATTCAGTAAGATGAATAATACCATTAACTCTAGGGGATAAAATTTTTCACAAATAATGAAATGACAAGTTGTGATTGATGTATAATCAAAATGGTAATAGAAGTTGATCCACATAAAAGTGATATTACTCTTATTAGAACATATATCATATCAAAAGTTTTCAAGGAAAATTGTGAAAAATGTTGTTTCCCTAACATTACTCAATGATACAAAGATGCAAATGTGAAATAAGTGATTATTTGGAAGTTACCTTGAGAATGTTGTTTGCAGCTGGATTTGGACCTCTGGATGAGAAGGCAGCTATGTAAGGGGCAAATGTATCTTTACGGGCATTAGTCTTGAGAATAGTCGCAGTTGGGTTGCTGTAAAATTGTGCATCTTCATTAGGATTAGCATGTCTTGTGAATTCCTTAATTGTCTAAGGTATTTTAGATGAATACCTTGTCGAATTTATGTACGAGTAAATGTTTGCACCATCCTCCAAGCTAAGAAAAGCTGCAGGCAAGGGAAATGGGAAAGCAGAGGAATCGGGGCGTCGGCCTTGCATCACAGTACCAGCTGCACCGGCAAAAAGTTGCCCAGTCCCATCATTCTCACCATCACAAAGTACAATTTTACCTTTCACCAAATTTTTGTCTAGAGAATCATCGTTGCAAGTCCTGCATTTTTGCAATAAGTTCCATTTTTTTTAACTACCCTGTTTGAAGAGTGTCTATAATTGTTACTTCTATTTTGAAGCACAAGGAATATTTCACTTGCTAGTGTGATAGATTTATGTATACACAACTGGAAAATGGTTAAACTTGTTCTTTTTGTTTATATGCATATCAAAAAATAGTTCAAGCTTATATAGATTTTCTTTTTATTTTTCAGTTACCTGGCGTAGGAGGGAGAACCAGTTTCTGATGTCTTGTTTGGTGCATCTCCACCATAAATTATTGGATATGTTCCATTCTTGAGGTCGAATGTATTAATTGAAACTCCCTACACATGAAATAAAGAAATTCTTCTAGTTACTTTGTAGTTTAAATTTTATACCGTATGATTTACACGCGCAATTCCACACGATTAAGGAAAATGGTTAGCTTGACACTTTCAAACTAAATAAAAATCATACCTTGACTGTTTCTGTATACTTTTCTATTTTAAATTTTTGTTACTTTATGAGGAAAAAAATGAGGTACATGTGACAGGTTGTAATTTGTGGAATATAAAATGAAACACTCAGGATGGAACAAAAGATTTTTCCTGATGTATTAACATTTTGTTAAAGTTATTTTTTTCTGAAAAATTGCATAGAATCCTTTGTTGCATCCTTGAGAACAAAACATAATAAATTTCCTATGTTCTACTATGACTCTATGAGTAGGATAAATGAATTTTATTCCAAAACAGGGGCTAGACATTTTAATTACCTCAAATTTCTTGTTGTTACCTAATTGGACCTCGGTGAAAAACTTTCGGTCTGTGGTGCTTGCAGCCACAGAAAGAGACCATGGGGCGAAGCTTGAGAGGGTTGCTAGATCTGGACCCCGGTTACCAGCAGAAGTTGATGTCAATATTCCTTTTCTCATAGCATGAAAGGCACCAATGGCAATTGCATCTGCAAAATAGTTCTTAGAAGATCCACCAAGTGATATAGATATTATGTCAACCCCATCAGCAATGGCATCATCGAATGCTGCAAGAATATCAGCATCATTACAGCCTAAAGACCAACATATTTTGTACACAGCAAGTCGTGCTGATGGAAGCCCTCCTCGTGCTGTTCCAAAACCAATGCCTTCTAAGCTGGCCGCGCTAACTAAGTTCCCGGCGGCAATTGATGCAACATGTGTCCCATGGCCGTCTGAATCTCTTGGAGATTTAATATCACCTTCTACAAATAATTTATCGCTGCGGTAATATTTTGCTCCAATGATTTTACTGCGTTAAGTGTAACCATATTTGTTAGTTGTACTTTTGACTCTAAATTTCTATGCTTGGCACAACATTTTTCACAGCTACTAGCATGGCTTTTGTTATTAGAATAACATCACTTTCACTTTAGTGTATTATTGACACCACTTTTATTGTGCATCAATCACAGCAAATGAACAAGCCATGTTAGTAATTATAAAAAATGTAAAAAATATAACGCAGCTTAATATATACAAAACAGTTTGGTTGGATGTTAAAGATATACTTGTTGCAAGTGAAATTGGTTGAGGCTTGGCACTTGCCCTTCCATTTGCTAGGTGGTGGACCAAATCCTTTGTCATTAAAGCTAGCAGACTCCGGCCAAATTCCAGTGTCAAATACTCCTATGATGGCATCGCTTTCAGTTGTTGGTTTATCCACTTGCTTCGGAAGGCCAAGGAAGTCCCATGACCTTGTTGTATGGAGCTCTTTTTTTGGTTAGGGAATACCGACACCACCCCATCCATTCCTACATATTCATTGTTACAACATTTTATTATGAATTCCAGATTTTTTTTTTTTTGGAGTTTTTTGGGGGGGGGGGGGGGGGGGGGGGGATTGTGATCAGGTTCACCCACCAGCCATTTTTTGAGCTTCTTGCTCAGTTAGCTCCACTGCAAATCCATGGAAACTCCTTTTGTAGCTATAGAGTAAAGATTCTGCTCCAATATGACTAAAAGCAAGCATATGCAATTTGACAAGTCAAGGTCTAGAAGCATTTCAACGCCTAATAACTTTATCCATAATTTTCTAATGTAAATTCACGTGAATTGAGATAGTATTGTAAATTTTTGTATCAGCCATTGGATCAAATGCAAAAAGGTAAATATAAAAAAGTTCACATTTTTTTTTAATAACTTTTTTAACCTTTTGAATTAAATGGCTGATACAAAAAGTCAAGGAGAGAGGGGCTTTGAATTGTCATTTAAAAAAAAGACTTGGTAATGTCATTGAGTTACTCTTGACTAGAATCTAGAAAAGTATATTTAATTTTGTAATTTGTGAAGAAATTAGGTTTGCACAGATTAATTAAAAAATCATATTCATTTAAATTAAAATTTACTAAGAAATCATTGACATTAATAATGAAATAGCTAATAAAAATAAAATGGAAAAATTAACTTGTACTACAAGAAGTTCATTGTTTGAGATTAATATTTTATTTAAAGAGAAAAAGACAGTAGAAAATAGAATTTTAATCAGGGTAGTGTTTTAAACTTTTTAAGAATTTTGAAATAAAGTTTTATATAAAAAACATATATATTAATAATTTTAAGATAGAATGAGGTGACAAAAATATGTCATACGCATAACATTACTATTAAATCACATAATATAAATTTCAACCAATGATGCTCACTCCATAATAATTGTTCTTATAATCAAGATAAGACACCAATCGACTTTTGGTGTAAATTGGGATTTCAACTTGACACCAGTCGGCTTCTGGTGTAGATGGAGTTAAACTCAATATCTATAATTTAACAATAAAATATTTTATCAGTTGAGTTAACTGAAACTCGCTATATCTTTAATATATTGAATATAATGTGATATTAGTATCACTTCAAGTCATGTCGTCTAAATACAACATGTGAGACTGAGACCCCACTTTACATTTCTTTTTTAAAATTCTAAATATAACATGACAAAAACTTATCTTGAAAATTGTCAAAATCTTGTTATAACAAATAAATTCAAGCATCATAAAAGCAAGTTTCTGGTGGTGCCATTATACTACTTTTATAACCTGCCAACGACATCTTGTAGCATGCTTGTGTAAAGGGATGATGTGGAAATCTCATCTCTCTTGTTGCCCATATATACAATATATGCCTGCATACACAATATCATATCATAGGAAGAACATTAATAATCCTGTTACGTAGGAAAAAACAGTATAGGGTGTTTCAGGTGCATGAACATGTGGGTCCCTTCTCCTTCTGTGTATAATAAAGTCTGTTTATTGTGCCGCATGAATTAAAAGGCCAATTTCACCATAAAATTTTTCTATCACACTCTGTGTGTTGCACTTTATTCCCTACTAATCTCAATTTGATGCATATTGTCTTTTCTTTTCTTTTTTAATCAAATTTAAAATAGGAAAAAAAAAATCAACTACATTCCATTCGGTAATTGGTGGAACTGTAAATTAAGTGGGAAAGCTCGTTTCCATGAAAAAACATAAGAGATTAGAGATCAGAGATAGAGAGATATTTGCCTTTTTGTCATTCTGAGAAGTTGAGTGAGCAATAAGCAGAGTGGAGGCAAAGCAGAGGAGGAGCAGCATTGAGAGACTTGAGGTTTGGCCTGCCATTTTAAACATCTGCGCAAAATGCTTCAGTTAAATTAAAACTCAAGCCCCCATCAAAACAACATTGTAACCCTTAATTAATCTTCATTATAGTCATAGCTCCAAGTATATATATATATATATATATATAAATCAAGAATTTATGGAAAACCAAAAGTTTTACCTTGATTTATGGTGATGCTGTGGCCAGAGCAATTGTACTTAAAACAGTTTTTGGTGAGCTAACTGGAAATGGCTCGGGGTGCAAGGGAATAATTAATGGCAGCCAATGGTGGGAAGAGGTGGTGGTGGCATAGCCACGAAGTGAGAAGAAGATAAGACTGGGAGAGGGATAGGAAGCAGAGGATAGGGTGCTGTTGCTTTGCTTGTTGGAGAGCTTGAGCTTGAATTAAGATCTTAGGTGTCTATTTGTACTAGTTGCCCCTCGAAATTTCCTTGGATATGTCCCACATTTTATTCTTACCTGAAACTTAACATCATTTTTACTAAAGCAAAGCAGTAATTTTTACTGAAATTTCTCTTGGGATGAATTGATTAGTTGCACTCTAAGATTAGATGCCTGTACTGCCCCAATGAAATTGAAAATGTGGAAGATAAATAAACAACATTAAGTTTAATTATTAAATTATAATTAGAACATGGACAAATTTAAGAATAAATACAATTAGATACAAATTCTTTTAGTATGACCATTGACCATGACCTTGTTTTTTTCTTTTTTGAGAAGAATGACCATTACCAATTTTTTTTTTTTTTTTTTTTTGAGAAGGACCATTATTAATTAATGTACTCTTCTTTAAAAAAAAAAAATTTTTAAAAATTGTAAATTTTTTTTTTTGAGAAGAATGACCATTACCAATTTTTTTTTTTTTTTTTTTTTGAGAAGGACCATTATTAATTAATGTACTCTTCTTTAAAAAAAAAAAATTTTTAAAAATTGTAAGGACAACCCGCTCAAGGAAAAATTTGTTCCAAACTTTTTTCCTTAGATTTTTGCTAAAAAAAAAAATTTATGAAAGTGTACTTTAAGAAAATAAAGTCTTAAAAAATTATACATAAAAAACTATTAAAAATTAAAAAACTAGCTTATAAGCTAGTCCCTAACACATGAATTTGGATACAGCTAAAAATTGAAAACTGAAAATATTATAACAAAATAATTTTTAAATATGTAAATAGTAGTACTATGAGACCTATTTTTAATAAAAAAATTGTAAAAAAATGAAGTTTATAAATCTTGTAAACAGTGCACAAAACACACTAATGTGCACTGTTTACACAAAAAAAAAATCAATAATCATTGCTCAAAGAAAAAAAAAATGCAAACATCAAACACAGGACTTGAAAAGCGTAAAATGCGCTTCCCGAACGTCCACTGAAAGTCTATATGACCTTAGAACCAACTGTACGCGCCAAGGACTTAGACTTAGAATGTTGACCCCTTCCAAACGACTGTGACAGGAACACTTATTTTATATTTTTTTGTTGAGAAAACAAGTAACAGGAACTTATGTCCTCTATGGCTCTATCTAGGCCTCAATATCCGCATACACAACTTTTATATATATAATCAGTATACATATTTCCCTACATAATAACTAGATAATTAGATGAGTACAAAAAATATCTCTCATAAGAAGTTATCGATATTAAAAATAAAAAAAAAAAGGTTCTTAGCACCAAGACGCAATAAATAGTTCCACATTTTATTCGTTTTCTTCATCATTCTGTTGCATCTGTTCAACTTTTGCGAGCTCAGTTATTATGACTTGTGCGAGCTTGTAACTCAAGTGGCAGCACAAAAGTGAAGGACTTTTGGCAATTTTTGTTCAACTTTTTGCGTTCTTTTCTTTCGCCCAAAACAAAAAACAGATGTGTAATATATCGGTCTACACCAAAAATTAATTATCGTATTAATATAATAATAAAGAGTTTCATGAACCAGCGTCTTTCCCAAAAAAAAAAAAAAAAGAAGAAGAAGACAGAAAAACAACCTCTTTAATTATTTCCTTTGTCAGAAAGCCACACACCACCGAAAGCCAACGAAAAAATGAGAAAACTTTTGTAAGACAGTAATAAATAAACGGAAGTGGAAAAGTCTTCACGAAGTCGAAGACCGAGTCAACGCGTTCCGCACTTACTAATTTCCAAAGTTGATAATGACATTTTTATAAAATAAAATAAAAATTTGATGACGAAACAAAATTTCATTTCCATGGGACGGCCTGTGTTATGTCATATATGATTATGATCAAACTAATCGCTATTCGGGGATTCCGGTGCTTCTAAATTATTTATTGGGATTTGTGTTCAACCAAATATTTTGTCGTTTAAATTGACAAAGGTAGCAAGATTGTTTGCTTGGTTAATACAAAAATTTATATCTATTTTAATATAAAAATTTATGTTTTTTTTGTTATAAATACTCGCTTTTCAAAACATCTCAAATTAGATTATTTATTTTATATTATATTTTATTAAAATATTAAATTTTCTTAATTTTTTTTAAAAAAATTTCTTTCTTCATACATAAAAACCATCATCTATTATCTTTTTTTCATTCTAAAAAATAAGTATAAAATTAATAGTGACAGTGTAAAAATACAAACTTTTTACAATAATCATGTATTTTTATGCAACTTTTAATAGCTTGATGTAAGTAAATTTTGAGATTAATTAGCTAAAATGTGATTCTTTTTCTAATCAAGCATAAAAAGCTTTAGATTTTTGTTGAGAGTTGGGAATTAGAAATTTAAGAAGAGAAAATATGGATACAACTTTTGCAACAATAATACAAATATAATCATTTTCACACTCATTTCACACTTCATTTCATAACTTATTAATTTGTGCAATTATAATTTATTAACGAAAAGTGGTGGGTCGTATAAGGTTTTTTTTTTTGTTAAAAGGGTCGTATAAGTTAGTAACAAGTAGAAAATGTCAATCATGCATAGTCGCACAAGTCGCGGCTTTTGTTGTCAATCTAATGTGGTTGATTTTGAGTGGTAATGAAAAAGTTGTGATTTTATATGAAAATAGTAGGCAATTACTTATAATCTACCACGTCAAAATTTAAAAAAAAAAAATCATAACACAAAAATTATGGTCATAGAAGAACTTATTCCCATTTAAAATAATAATAATAATAATAATAATAACTTTCTTAGAGCATTAATATCTGGTTTGCCAAAAAATTTAGCATTTAGCGTATCAAAAAATTACTTTATCAATTTTAGCATACTACCTAACAATATACCTTACATCCATACTCTATTATTGTACTACTTCAATTAAATATTCTTTCTTTAATTTTTTATTATTTCTTTATTCATGGAAAAAGAGAATTGAATATAAAAAAAAAAAAAACAATTTCTTGTGTTTAACTTGTTGCTAGCAGTTTACTGTAGTGACAAGTTATAAAAATAAAAATAAAAATAAAAACTATAACATAGAATGTTGATCGTTTTTTGGTATTTGGGCATTCAAATCAGTAGTAGAGCCAAGAAGTTTTCTCGGAGACTAGTAGGTATATTTTTGTGTAATTTTTAAATTTATTACCAAATGTAAAAGAAGATTAATGGCCCCCCTTGGCATCCCTGATTCCGATTCAAATGGTATTTTAATTTGCTCTAAGTTGGCGGAGCTAACTATCAATTTTTTTTTTTTTTTTTTAGCAAGAACGATAGAAACTATCAATTTTTAATTTGCATAGAAAAATGAAAATCTATCTATTGGCATAGGAAGGCTCCGCGAAAGAGCCATGAGAAAATTGTCCTGATAAAATAGAATTTAGCTTCAGTTGCGGTACGACTCTTGACTCTTTGTGTTTGAAATGGTCCAGTGTGTGTACACAGGACTGTGAAGCTTTTAGTAGCCGACGCTCCACGACGCGTTTCCTTATGTATGAAGTTTATTGAAGGGGTGGGCCTAATGAAAGAGATTTCTTCAATTTTCAATCAAATTTACTAGCGTTCCGTCCGATAACTACTCCGGAGACCGTGCACAAAAAAATCAAAGTGAAAGAGGCCATGCAAATCACGGATTGATGGTGCTATCTGACAACATAGAAAGATTTTTGGCAACTACAACTAAGAGCAGTTGAGCTAAAAAGTTATATAACTATTTTACCATTATCAAAATATAAAAAAATAATCATAATAGTAGGGGTAAAATTATTTTTTTTAGCTTCATTGTTATAATGTACATTTATCTATGGATATGAATTATAGCTTAAAGCTAAAAAAAGAAAAAAAAAATTATTTCTTGCCTGGTTGTGTGTATGGCTATGATGGTTAAATGTAGTGGATATATTATTTTATTATAGGAGATATTTTATTTTATTGTGATGTTTATATTATTTTATTAGGTTGAAAATTAAAATAGATCCACTGTTGCAGTATGCGTGTAGGTAAAATAAATAAAATAACTTTTTGTAGTGTCAAATAGCTAAATTTTTAACTCTACTGCTGTGGATGCTCTAATAAGTCTAATTCAATTTTCAACTAAATCCACTGTTGCAGTATGCGTGTAGGTAAAATAAATAAAATAACTTTTTGTAGTGTCAAATAGCTAAATTTTTAACTCTACTGCTGTGGATGCTCTAATAAGTCTAAGGCCACAATTTGTGCTACAATTCATCCATATGTGGAGACATCCCTCCACCAACCACAACTCGCCACATGGGTGAGTTGTGGTACTAGACTTATTCATTACAACAAGGTTTGGTCAATGCAGGCATCCATTAACCATTCATTTTTTTAAAATTGTTCATAGAAATTTGAAAAGTTATCAAAAAAAAAAATTAAGGGTCTAGTTAATTATCGATTTTGAAAAGAAAAATTTTTAAAATTATCAAAAAAAATTAAATCACTTTTTTGTTTTTCCATAAAAAATTTCTAAAATGGTTTACTAATATATACCATACATTAGTAAACCATTAACTATTTATTTTTTGAAATTTTTTATGAAAATTTAAAAAGATTGTCCAAAAAAAAAATTAATCACTTTTTCAAAACAAAATTTCCTTAAATGGTAGTAAAACTCTTACAACATTAACTTCTATTTGAAGTACTACGTAGGATTAGAATCAGGATCAAGATCAAGGTTCAAGTTTTCAAGAAAAAACTCCTGATCACCTATTATGGTAGCCCACGTCAGAGAGTCTTCCTCAATTATTATTATTACCTTTCTTAAATTAAATTCAAGCTCATGTGAACATAGGAAAAAAAGAAAGATGCAATCAGGTTAATTTTTAAAATTATCAAAAAAAATTAAATCACTTTTTTGTTTTTCCATAAAAAATTTCTAAAATGGTTTACTAATATATACCATACATTAGTAAACCATTAACTATTTATTTTTTGAAATTTTTTATGAAAATTTAAAAAGATTGTCCAAAAAAAAAATTAATCACTTTTTCAAAACAAAATTTCCTTAAATGGTAGTAAAACTCTTACAACATTAACTTCTATTTGAAGTACTACGTAGGATTAGAATCAGGATCAAGATCAAGGTTCAAGTTTTCAAGAAAAAACTCCTGATCACCTATTATGGTAGCCCACGTCAGAGAGTCTTCCTCAATTATTATTATTACCTTTCTTAAATTAAATTCAAGCTCATGTGAACATAGGAAAAAAAGAAAGATGCAATCAGGTTAATTTGGAAAAAAAATGATAATGGTCATTTGCTTTTTTTTTCCTTTTTCATAACTTTTGACAATCAAAATCCTATTCTTCCTCCCGATTCCTCAATTATTATTATATTTCTTAAATTTAATTCAAGCTTATGTGAACATAGGAAAAAAAAAAAAAAAGAGAGAGAAATGCTTTTTGAGGAGTGCACTCATCAGAAAGATGCAATCAGGCTAATTTGGAATAAAAATGATAATGGTCATTTGTTTTTTCTTTTCTTTTCTTTTTTCATAACTTTTGACAATCAAAATCCTATTCTTCCTCTTGTTTCCCAAACCCAAGTTATATGATTATTAATTTATTAGATTGATACGAATATTTTGGTTGATCCATGGCATTTGTTTATGCATTCACATGAAAAAAAAAAAATGAAATGAAAAGAAAAGAAAGCTTAGATATCAACCAAATTGACTTGAAGTTGAGTCCTATAAGCAAACATAGTCACTTGCGTGATTCCATGGGATTCATTTGTTTATGCATTCACATGAAAAAAAAAAAAAAAAAAATCCAAGCTTAGATATCAACGAAATTGACTTGAAGTTGACTCCTATCAGCAAACATAGTCACTTGCGTGATTTCATGGGATTCATTTCACTAGTCATCTGTATGATTTGTTTGATTATTATAAATGTAATAATCCTGTAAGTGTCCCACAGAGGCTGTGTTGCATTATCAAAAGCACTTGAGATTAGGTGCAATAGTTAGGGTATTGCACCTTATGCAATTTATCCACTTTTTTTTATAAACTTTTTTACACTTTTTATTTCTTAACTTTAACTTTTTAATTTTTTTTTAATATATTTTATTTAATGATTGAAATTAAAAATTATTTTTTTTAACTTTTAATCTTAGTCATTGTTTACAATTGCATCGGGTGCACTTGATCTTAATCGTCTCAAAAGATTAGACAACTATTCTCTTTTTTCTTTTATTTCGTGTCAAAAGTGGTTTCCATGTGCTGTGTGTTCACTGGCAATTGTGTTTGTTGAGTCTTGATTGATTGAGAAAACCACTATTGTACGTTTCATTATTTATGCTTTGCCAGTTGACACGGAAAGGAGACTTATGTCCTTATTGGGAAGGATTTTGCAGCAAATCCTTACAAATTAAGTTATAACAATTTTTGCAAAAATACACATATCTCAATATCTTAAATAAACATCTATTCAAGTTTATATTTAAATAAAAACTTCATTGTTAAGATTAAATTTTTTACCAAATGGTCACTAGACATGTGTACATTTTACATAAATTACTGTAATTTAGTTTACAGCAAATTCTTACTCTTTTTTTATTTTTCTCTATTTTTTTGAAGAATAAATAGAAAACTTTTTATTTTTCCAATAATTCAATAATTATAATAAGAGAATTTGAGTCTTTGACGTCAGTGAAAAAAGAGCCTTTAATTGAGATGTAAATCCACTTTAAAGGGCAGGGAAAGATTTAGGTTTGATACTTTGATTATTAGAGTAAAAAAGTGAGAGGTAATAAAGAATGAATTGTTTTTTTTTTTTTTTTTACCGGAAAAGGGTAAAAAAAATTGATTAAAATTACTCTCTTATTTAGACCCACAAAATATTACCAGTGTATAAAAGTGGGAAAAATAGAATAGAAGCAATATGAGACAAATAAATCATATTTATCAATCAGAAAAGGATCTCCTCCCATTTCCTCATACTTTTAGCCAAATATAGGATACATGGCATTTTAAAAAAAAAAATTAATTGTCTTTAAAAATCTATATAAATCAAACAAGAAGTTTTTCTTAAAAAAAAAAAAAAAAAAAAAAAATCGTAATACCCAAACTCCCTAGACCCTTTCAGACGATAGAGGTGGGTAAGTTCGTTGACGGTTATCATCTCCCCATCTGCTATGATCGTCCAGATTACCATACAGCTGATGACGATTCTCCAAGAATTGGGCATAAGTTGCCTGGGGCAAAGAAGCTCCATGATGAAAGGGTGAATGGGGAACCTCAGACCACACAGGAAGGCAGCCTCGTAGAAGCAAACCTCACCATGGGCAAAGGTGCAAGCCCTTTCCCCCTTCCTGGGAAGACGAACCCTAGTTTCTGGAGGGAATTGAAACCTATCCCTAAATTTGCTGAAAACGTCTACACTCAAATCGCATTTTTCCTTGAAGGCATGAAAGGTACGGGGGACGACGATAGAAGTAGATGGTGTTGACGAGGGAGGAATCACGGAGGTGGCTGTATCCATCACAGCCCCGTCCGCGGCCGCACCAGAGGACGATCCCCCCTCAGAACCAGTGGACCTCACAACAGAACCCATTTTTCCCCCCTAAAAACCTCGCGGGTAGATTTAAACCAAGAAAGTGACCGCTGTAACAATGGGTGTAAATCTCTCAAAACTAAATCTAGACCACACCCCCCTACCGCGAAATCGTCGGACTGTGGATACCGGTCACCGGAAAGTTCTAGAAATCCCCTCAAACGGGCAAAAAGAAAGGAAATAGAAGGAGAAATATTCTCAAAATCAGAATAACCTACCATTAAGAAGGGAAATGTGCATATCGAAAAAAAAAAAGTAAGCAAAGATGCATAGATAGCAAAAGGAAAGAAGCACAAAAGAAGGGATACGCACCTTAAAGGAAAGGAGGAAATATCTGAAGTCACAGAGGCGGAGCAGCAGCAACAAATGACACAGAAGGGGCAGAAAACTGAAAAACAAAACTAGAGGAAGGCAACTAAAAGACAAAAAGTGAAGATGTTAGTAAAAGTGGAAGTTAAAATGTACTTTGGAAATCGCGGGAAGCCAAAAAGACCTTCGCCGGAAACGATGCTTCCCCACCAGTCAGTTTTTGACACGTGGTCGCAAAGTGTGCCACGCCGCCACAAGGCAATTAATGCGAAGAACACATTCCCAAGCGACAAAAAAAAAAATCGATTTGTATTCCCGGGATCGTCCAGGAACCCAGACGACCTGGGAATGGGGGGCAGCTGATGGGCCCATAATTTAATAAAATCGTCCACTGTATGTGGATGATCAATAAGGACGGTATCATTATCATCACAATACTGAGAAACGCCACCTGACCAACCCAGCTAAGGACGACCGTTACGAGTAGCAGCATTTAACACCAATTCCGTTGAAGAAACGCCGGTTAACTTGACATCTGGCTCAACCGTTACGAACCTAAGCAATAATGCCCTCATAATGACCTTGCCAACGGCTAGAAGGGCTCTATATATATCCTCAGGCAATCTCCAAGGGGGGGAGAAAATTAGTCTATTCACATATTCATTTTAGTTTTACTTGCTTTCCACTGCTTGTTGTGCTCATCTAACTTAATCATCGGAGGCGTTGTAGGCAACACCCCCACCGGTGACTCTTTCTTTGTGTTGCACCCCAGGGCTAAAACCAGCAGAGGACGAGATCATTCTGGACGAACATCTTGACTGACGATCTCAGCATCATCACCTTAACCATTTTAAGAATAACCAAACAAATAATAGTAAATATATAAGACAGGAAAATAGCAGGCAAAAGGTTTAAACAAATTCAAAAAAAAAGTTTATATTTGGCTGATTAGGCCACTCAATTCAGCAGGTCTGGATTTTGTTGCTAAAAATATACAGAAATAGAATGTTTGCTGGTCGTTTTAGCTATACATATGAGCATAGTTGTCAATATCATACGATACGCGATACGTATCATATTGTATGATACGTATCGTATCGTGTGTAAAAAGTTTCGTATTCTATTGGCGTATTATAAGTACTAATGAATTGTACAATACAATATATGTATCATATGAATAGTATCGTACCGTAAAATCGTGCATATCATAAGATACATAAACAAATGCTTTAAAATGAGATTTTTTTTTATAAAATTGGTATTTTTATTTGAATCTAACAATTTGTTAGACTTGTTTTAAACACAAAAGTATTAGATTACTTAATTTAACCTAATAAAATAACATATTCATAAGTTTTTTTCCCCTCTTTTTCTTCTACAAAATTTGGACTACACAATACACACCCACACTTCACTTTAATATTTACAAATTTATTTTCTATACTATGAATAAGATATTAATTGATAATATAATTATTTTTTATTTTTGTCAATATTATTATAAGTCCAAGAAACAAGAATGCCAAGAAGAAATTTTTTAAAATTAGTAAAATAAAAAGAATAAGAAGAGATATTAAATGTTAACAACGATGAAGAAATAAGTTTGTAAAATGGTAAACATGATGATAGCATTGACTTATATATATGAGGTTGATTAGCCAATATGATATAAATAAATTATTATTTTTGGGTCATTTTTAATATATTATCACTTTTGAATTTAAGCAATTTGAGTATATTATAAACACAAGCTAGTTTGATATATTTAGTTAACTTGTTAAATATTATTACATAAATGATGAATAAATTAGTTATTCATTGAATATATTCAAAATTTATAATGAATATTCCCTATATATAAATATATGTATATTTATAATTTTTATAAATTTTTTTAAGTATTTACGTTTCTTACGATACACAATACGATATGATACACAATATAAAAAAAAAATCAAAAATCAATTCACGGCACCACCCACATTTTTAAAACTATACATATGAGCACAAACTCATAGTTAGCACTGCGATAAGCTCTATTGCAGCTAACAATAGATTCATTGTGCAGCATAACTTGGTGCATTGGCGTAATCTGGAAGCAAGTTACAGTGTGGGTATCTCTACTTTCACGGCGGTCACATCAATATTTTTGTCCCCCAAGTAATTGGTCCACATCTTTAAATCAAGATGTTGACATGATAGGACTGCTTTAAATGATCTCTTCGAGCATCCACAGTCGAAAATTTCATCCTATCTTATTTTATCATCTCAAAAAACTACTTTACCAATTATATAATACCATTTTACAATACACCCAACATCTCAACTTTTATATTTCTATTCAATACATTAAAATAATATATCTACACAATAAAATATATATATTTGCAATAATAATCTCTCCCTTTCCTCTCATTTCTGCCTCTCTCTCAACCTCTCTCTCACCACCGTGAACAAACCCAAAACCTCACACAACCACCATCAAAACCCCACAACCCCACCACTATTGCACCCACTCAACCTCTCTCTTTTATATATTTTTTTAGAGAGATAGAAATGGAATCAACAATCTTTCATAGAAACCATGAAAACCCAACTTTTCTGCCATCCCTAAACAGCCACAGCTCAAGCAATAGCACCAGTAGCAGTGGCAATGGACTCCAACAACAGCAACAACAGTAACAGCAACCCACACCACCTCCAACTCCACCATCATTTCCACGCCAAGCAACAAAACCCATCACCAGATCCGAATCCACCAACCCTTACCTAACTACCTTTGTCCAAGCAGACACTTCCTCCTTCAAACAAGTAGTCCAAATGCTTACCGGATCCTCCGAGACTGCAACCCCCACGCAGCCCACCCACGGCAAACCCAAACAAGATGCTATTGTAGAGATGCCATGGCAACCCCAAGCCATGGTGTGGTGGCTATGGGGTTTTGAGGCTGAAGAGAGGAGAGCGAAATGAGAGAGAGAAGGACGATAGAGAAAAGAAAAGAAATAATGAGAGAGAGAGAGAGAGAGAGAGAGAGAGAGAGAGAGTATGAGAGAGACAATTGTCATTAATGGCATATCCGTATGAGAGAGACAACTGTAGCACAATTGTAAAAAATTTTACAATTCCGAATGTTTATAAGTCCGAATGTTGGTGAATTTTGGCCTTTAATGGCATATCATCTCAAGATATAGGATATGCAAGGCCGGTTACGGATGCTCTTAACTTCACACATCTATTGAATTAAGTATTTCAAGCATAGTTGTCAAAACGTGAATCGATTTTTAATTTTTCCGTATCGTGTATTGTATCATATCGTGTATCATAAGATGCACAAATACTAAATAAAATTTATAAAAAATTATAAATATACATATATAAAGGGTATATTAATTATAAATTTTAAATATATTCAACTAATAACTAATTTATTCATTACTTATGTAATAATATTTAACAAGCTAATTAAATAAATCAAACTAGCATGTGTATATAACACACACATTCAAATTACTTAAATTTGAAATTGATAATATATTACAAATGACCCAAAAATAATAATTTATTCTCATCATATTTATTAAATTGCCTAATCAACCTCATCTAAGTCAATGTTATCATCATATTTATAATTTTGTAAATTTATTTCTTCATTAAAATTTTATTCATCGTCATTTGTCATTAATATTTACTATCTCTTCTTGTTCTTTTTATTTTAATAATTTTTTTTATAATTTATTTTTTGGAATTCTAGTTTGTTGGACTTGTAACAATAGTGATAAAAATAAAAAAAAATTATCATTATGTTTATAATTTTGCAAACTTGTTTCTTCAATAAAATTTTCTTCATCATCATTCGTCATTAACATTTACTATCTCTTCTTATTCTTTTTATTTTAATAATTTTTTTATAAATATTTTTTGGCACTCTAGTTTGTTGGACTTATAACAATAATGATAACAATAAAAAATTTATATTGTCAATTAATATTTTATTCATAGTGTATAAAATAAATTTGTAAATATTAAAGTGAACGGTAAATGTGTACTGTGTAGTCCAATTGTAGGAGAGAGAGAAAAAAAAAAAACTTATGAATATGTTATTTTAGTAGGGTAAACTAAGTAAACTAATAATTTTATGTTTAAAACAAGTCTAACAACTTGTTAGATTTAAATAAAAGTACAAATTTTAACAAAAAAAAATCTCATTTTAAAGCATTTGTCAATGTATCGTACGATATGTACAATTTTATGATACAATACGATTCATACGATATGTATACTGTATTATACGATTCATGAGCACTTACGATACGTCAATATGATACAGAACTTTTTACACATGATACGATACGTATCATACAATACGTATTACATATTATACGATACTGACAACTATGATTTCAAGAATCAAGTAATTGAAGTCTGAAGTCTAGAGCAAATTCTAGTTGAAATGCTAGCTATGAAATTCGTGCAGCAGGCAATCCAAGCATATTTGAATAGGGTTTAGCTTAAGTTCAATTTATCAATGCACTCAATATATTAGGATGCGGATATTGATGCACTAAACACATTGACATGCAAATGCGTATCCGAATTAGATATGTGTCCACATCTCAACGTGTCAAGTGCATTGATGCACTGCACATAGACTGTGTCTATTTGCCTATAACATGTTTGATGAGCAAAGTAACATGTTTGGTGCTTTTTGCTTTTTTTCCTCTTCTAAGCCAATTATTGTTACCTCTATAGGAAGAAACCTCTCTCATTTGCTTGGTACTGTAAACTGTTGTATATATAGGTATATATATGGATAAGTTATAATAATAATGTTTGAGTTTGAAGAATATTGTTTCATAAAGTGAAAATTAAAGTTCTAGAATTTTTTAAATGAACTTCGAACTAAAGGATTTTCAATCGGTTGAAGCTTTTGCTCGATTGATCGAAATGATGAAGAAAATAATTCTGGAGTCTCTGGATGATTTGATTGCTATTCGATTCCTATTCAATCGATTGAAAAGAGCTTTCGATCAATACTCAATCGATCGAGACTCATAAAACTGAATTTTCTAGTGACTGTTCTTAATATTTGAAGATGTTTCAAGCCTTGTGAACGGTTTTATGAAACATTTTAACTCTCCATATGTGCATTTTGAAGGAATATAACATTATAGGTATAAATAGATGTTTATGTTCACTTAAAAAAACACAAGAAATCTTGTGGTCATTCTCCAAAATTGATATTTGTAAAACCCAACAACTTGATTGTATCCTAGGAACAAGTTTGCGATAACCCTTTAGAAATAAGAGTGCGGGGGCAAATATTGTCTAAAGATAACAATTTTATGTCTTTAAGTTATCTATTTCTTTTATCTTTTGTGTTATCCTTGTTCTTCATTTATTACTTTATGTATTATTTCCAACATAAACATCAGCAACTTGTCATTTATTTCTTGTTTGTAATTGTTCTATCTATGGTACTTGGCCATCGAGCAACCACTCATGCAGATGAAAGAGAGACATAAGAACAATGCACTTGTACATAGAACACGGTTTAATTGATGGCCAATGCTCTCTCATCCACAAGTGGTCCAAAACAAGCACTCTTCTCTTCTTCTTCTTCTTCTTGTCAGATTTTGAATTACACGAACCTTCTGTCTTTTCTTCCAAAGTTTAGCACTAAAAGGCCACTGCTGGGCTCATGAAAAGCTTTGCAAACCCGAATGGATAACAGAAACTAGTCTAATTGGCCATCGAGCAACCACACATGCAGATGAAAGAGAGAGATAATTCTTCTTTTTTTTTTTTATGTTTTTATTTTCAAATTTTTTAGATATAAAAGAATATTATATACGTGTATTTTTTATTTTGAATTTTTCTTAGATGTAAAAGAATATTATATAGGTTTTTTTTTTTTTTTCCATCAAATCGTATGTTTTGTACTCTATGACTTATAAGGCAAAAGAATAGAATATGAAACACTTTTGTCAAATAAGAGATCTAAGTTTTGAACTCATCTACACTCATCAATTGGTGTTTTAGCATGATGATCATTATATATATATATATATATATTTTTTTTTTTTTCTCTCTTTCTTTTTTTTTTTTTTTTTGGTTGGAAGTGACATATACTACCTCAATGCTAAGTTTTCACATGTTACTTTTGATATTGCATATAAATAATTACCACGTAGGCAAGCTTGTTGGATATTATAATCATTTTTTTAATGATTCGATGGTTGGCAGTTGAGAGTTTTAAACCTAATAATCACAAATGTAATTAAGTTGAGGTGCAAGAATCCCCATAATGTTATAACCACAATGACTTCATGTTCATCTACAACTTGTAATTACTTTTTATGAAATAAAAGATAGAAACTTTTAATAACTAATAAGCTGTTGAACCACAAAAATTCAGCTACTGTGTAAAACAAGTTACAAGCCCAAAAAAATTGCCTATTTGGACGAGTCCAATTAGTTCATGATAATTTGGAATGCAATGCTGGTTAAATAAGACCTAACTTTTTTGGGATAACAGATATTTTTCAGGAAGGCTAGGCCGCTTGGGTGATATCCACTCCCCGTCAGGCCCACAATTTTGGCCCAAAAATGAGCTGATTCGGAGGGAAGGAAAGATCACTTTAATGAGATTCACTGGAACGGGGGAAAAAAAAGTATTGCTCGTGCTTTGAGATTTTTTTTTTTTTAAGATAAATATTAATAATTTATATTTATTATAATTTAGAAATATTTTTTTTTATTTTTTCGAATAAATAAAAATGATATACTTTAGAGAAAAAAAGTAAAAGGATGAAAAATGAATAAAAAATGTTAAATTTTAGGGAATAAAAAGATGAATGCGAAGGAAAAAAATCCTAAAATTTAAGAGTTCTCTTTTTAAATTCAAAATGAAATTTTTTATTTGACATTTATGACCTTATTTTTAAAAGACGTTACCCTTCATTAATAATGTATTTTTAAACCACATAAAAGTCCAATTCAAAAAAGAGAATCTTTTTATAGATAATATAGATAAGTCAATAAAAATAGAGAAATGATATGTTTACAACATTTTTACAACAAATCTTAAGTGGTAGATTGTTACTGGTTGTTATTGTTGGGGCAAAAAAGTAATTCTAGTATTAGTTTCAAATTTGAACCAATAACAACTAACCACTNGACATAAGAACAATGCACTTGTACATAGAACACGGTTTAATTGATGGCCAATGCTCTCTCATCCACAAGTGGTCCAAAACAAGCACTCTTCTCTTCTTCTTCTTCTTCTTGTCAGATTTTGAATTACACGAACCTTCTGTCTTTTCTTCCAAAGTTTAGCACTAAAAGGCCACTGCTGGGCTCATGAAAAGCTTTGCAAACCCGAATGGATAACAGAAACTAGTCTAATTGGCCATCGAGCAACCACACATGCAGATGAAAGAGAGAGATAAGATAAGAACAATTAATGCACTTGCGCATAGAACACGGTTTAATTGATGGCCAATGCTCTCTCATCCGCAAGTGGTCCAAAACAAGCACTCTTCTCTTCTTCTTCTTCTTCTTCTTTTTGTCAGATTTTGTATTACCCGAACCTTCTGTCTTTTCTTCCAAAGTTTAGCACCGTAGGGCGGCTAAAAGGCCACTGCTGGGCTCATGAAAAGCTTTGCAAACCGAATGGATAACAGAAACTAGTCTAAAACTATGTTATCAACATTGTAAATCTAATTCCATAAGAAAACATTTAAACCTAATCATGTACAGGATCATATATAACTTGTAAACCTACCAAAATAAAATTGATGTTTTCTTGTTTAGAACAGTATTCTATATACCTCTTTAAAAAGTGGGTATACAAACTAGTGTGTGGGTTTGTTATACCCTTAGTCAGGAATTTTCTTCTTTTTTTTTTTTTATGTTTTTATTTTCAAATTTTTTAGATATAAAAGAATATTATATACGTGTATTTTTTATTTTGAATTTTTCTTAGATGTAAAAGAATATTATATAGGTTTTTTTTTTTTTTTCCATCAAACGTATGTTTTGTACTCTATGACTTATAAGGCAAAAGAATAGAATATGAAACACTTTTGTCAAATAAGAGATCTAAGTTTTGAACTCATCTACACTCATCAATTGGTGTTTTAGCATGATGATCATTATATATATATATATATATATTTTTTTTTTTTCTCTCTTTCTTTTTTTTTTTTTTTTTGGTTGGAAGTGACATATACTACCTCAATGCTAAGTTTTCACATGTTACTTTTGATATTGCATATAAATAATTACCACGTAGGCAAGCTTGTTGGATATTATAATCATTTTTTTAATGATTCGATGGTTGGCAGTTGAGAGTTTTAAACCTAATAATCACAAATGTAATTAAGTTGAGGTGCAAGAATCCCCATAATGTTATAACCACAATGACTTCATGTTCATCTACAACTTGTAATAACTTTTTATGAAATAAAAGATAGAAACTTTTAATAACTAATAAGCTGTTGAACCACAAAAATTCAGCTACTGTGTAAAACAAGTTACAAGCCCAAAAAAATTGCCTATTTGGACGAGTCCAATTAGTTCATGATAATTTGGAATGCAATGCTGGTTAAATAAGACCTAACTTTTTTGGGATAACAGATATTTTTCAGGAAGGCTAGGCCGCTTGGGTGATATCCACTCCCCGTCAGGCCCACAATTTTGGCCCAAAAATGAGCTGATTCGGAGGGAAGGAAAGATCACTTTAATGAGATTCACTGGAACGGGGGAAAAAAAAGTATTGCTCGTGCTTTGAGATTTTTTTTTTTTTAAGATAAATATTAATAATTTATATTTATTATAATTTAGAAATATTTTTTTATTTTTTCGAATAAATAAAAATGATATACTTTAGAGAAAAAAGTAAAAGGATGAAAAATGAATAAAAAATGTTAAATTTTAGGGAATAAAAAGATGAATGCGAAGGAAAAAAATCCTAAAATTTAAGAGTTCTCTTTTTAAATTCAAAATGAAATTTTTTATTTGACATTTATGACCTTATTTTTAAAAGACGTTACCCTTCATTAATAATGTATTTTTAAACCACATAAAAAGGACCAATTTTTGAACCAATAACAACTAACCACTTGTGATTTATTGTAAAAATATTGTAGACGTAGCATCTCTCATAAAAATAAACCCATCCAAACACACTATTTTCTTGTTATTAAATGTCCAAAATTAGTAAAAGTTGGGGTAAGGACATATTCTAGAGCAATTACACTCTATCTAATTGTAGGAAATCAGCTGAAGGTTTTATTATTGAATTTACACATTTTCATACACAAAGTGATTGGAGGTCTTGGGATGAAAGGTTTAAGTTGTGAGATTAACAATATATTATAACTATCTTTAAAATAAATAAAAAATTGTAAGAATTTAGAAATATAGAAAATGCAAATGCAATATTGAGCTAAAATAATATAGTTTTGTAATAACAGTTTTTTTATAAAAAATATATTTGAAATAGAAATTCTACTCTAGTCTAATCTAGATGTATATGTTTGTGAAACCCCTTCCATAATATAGTTATGTCATAACAGTTAATGGGGGTGGTTTTGTTAAACTATTTTCCATCATTCAATATTGAAAAAAGAAAGCCCAAAAAAATAAGTTTTCCTCTTAATCAGTTTGGAGGAATCTCCACTAAGCATTATGTGGCGACTTATATATAAAATCTTTTTTTTTTTTTTTTTGATAGGCTTATAAAATCAGTTTTGGGTAACTATAATGATTTTTTTTTTACATAAGAATTTGAGATTTTTTTTTTAATATTTAAGAATTTATAAAAATTTAGTAGGTAATTTGACAAAATCTTGAGAATTACAATTTTTATGAACACTTCTCTCAATAGATAATTTTCAAGAATTGCAAAAATTCTAAATCCAACATTTTAGGTGAAAAATGTCAATTCTCACTTACCTTATTTTTGTGAGAATTACTAATGCGACTCCTAAAATCAAATTAATTTTCACTTTTTTCCTCAAAAATAATTTTATAACAAAAAATAGTATTTTTTTTCCAGAAGAAAATAAATAAAATGTATCTTTGTTATTTAAAAAATTATATATAATTGTGAAATTATCCATTATTTAGTTACTTAACAAGAAAGTATAAGATCATCTTGTTTCTAACTTTTTCTAGATATATATTAAAAAAAATTATATATATATATATATATATCTCTCTTAAATACCAAATTTTATATCTTTCAAAATTACATATAGTACGCATCAAAAAATAGTATGTACCACGGATTTTTTTCATCTTTTAAATATAATGTTAATTAAAATATGAAAAAACTTAGATATGTTGTTTATTAAGTTTATCTTTTAAAATTAAGTCATGTGAGTTTTTTTCATATGAGATGGAAGTGTATATTTAATTAAGTAATCATATGGTTGAATTTTTAAGGAGTGAACTAAGGTACCTTGCCCGTCAAAATAATATAAATATATATATATATATATATTTAAATAACATAAACTTTAAGACTCAAAATTTGTAATAATATATATATATATATATATATATATATATATCTCTCTCTCTCTCTTAAATACCAAATTTTATATCTTTCAAAATTACATATAGTACGCATCAAAAAATAGTATGTACCACGGATTTTTTTCATCTTTTAAATATAATGTTAATTAAAATATGAAAAAACTTAGATATGTTGTTTATTAAGTTTATCTTTTAAAATTAAGTCATGTGAGTTTTTTTCATATGAGATGGAAGTGTATATTTAATTAAGTAATCATATGGTTGAATTTTTAAGAAGTGAACTAAGGTACCTTGCCCGTCAAAATAATATAAATATATATATATATATTTAAATAACATAAACTTTAAGACTCAAAATTTGTAATTTTCGTGAATTTAAACTCTGAAGAATCTACAACTCTCAAGATTTAAAATTCTCAACAGCCACCCAAGACTGAAGAGTACAGCATGTGTCCTATCTTTTTTTTTTTTTCTTTTTTTTAATCACAGCATGTGTCCTATCTCTATTTATAGCTCTTGTAACATATCTCTACAAATAACTTTATATTAACAATAAATAAATTTCACTCTGCCTCAAGATTGGAACCGAACAGACTCAGAAATGAAAATTTTCGGAAATAAAAAAACAAATTTTTATAGTATTTTTCAAACTAAGAATAACGTATATTTCTTCTTAAAGTTTCCAACTTTCGCTGATTCTTTCCCACATGAACGCCGGTTTAAGTGCCTTTTCGTCCGTTATTCTGTTTATTCTCATTTGCTTTGAAATATTGTCCTCTCTCTCTCTCTCTCTCTTCTCTTCCCCTAAACTTTCCTGCAAATTTTCAACAATTGGAAAGATTCCAATCCCATAATCTCTCTCATAATAAACCAGTTCACCATCTTTTTATGGTTAGTACTTCTTTTCTCCTTGTCTTTTCTTTGACCACACGTTTGTTTCTCAAGAAAAAATGAAAAGAAAAACATTGCGGCAAAAAATGCATATTGAAAATAAGCCACATTTTGCAATTTTCTTTCCTTCTTGTCATACAAGTTGATAGTTAAGGTCTTGTATTTGATAGTGAGATTGATAATATGTACTTTGGTACATTTGGAGACATCCGATAAAATTGAAACGATACAGAGAGATTGATAATATGTCCAAATTGTTGTCTGGCAGGTTTGAAGAGGTGTAGAAAGAAGAACACATGGCATTCAAAGGGGATCATGTATATGATTATCTCTTCAAGATTGTTTTGATTGGTGACTCGGGTGTTGGGAAATCGAACATTCTTTCAAGGTTTACCCGAAACGAGTTCTGCTTGGAGTCTAAGTCCACCATTGGTGTTGAATTTGCAACAAGAACATTGCAGGTTGTTTTGGATTATAAATACATTTGAAATGTGATTTATAGTTTTTTTTATTACCTGTTCTTATGGTGGTTATTGATAACTCAGTTGAATGGTCCTGTAATATTGTTGGTTTTGTCTGTATTTTTGTTTTTGGTGAATGATTCTCTGTTTATTTATTGGTAGAGTATTATTCGTTTACATTTACTTTGTTGCGTCACTGGTAATCTAGGGTGACAACCTTTATAGTATAGGTGTGTGGATCATAACAGTGTGTAGGAATTTTTTCTCTCTCGATAAATTTACTCACAAGTCACAAATCCTAGCTAACCTTCAGAGTCACTTCCCACCCCATATACCTATGAGTAAGGAAGAGCCATTTGGTCCAAAGACAACCAGCAACATTCTTACTTTTTATTTATTCTAATTGGCATGTATGTTTTTGGTGTTTTATTGACATTTGCTCTTCTCCTAATAATTGAAACTTCAAAATCTTCAGCATGTATGTGTCAGACATGTAGGGGAAACCCCTACATTTGTTGTCTCAATGTGTTGGGAGAAAAATGAAAAAGAATCATTTTATTGTAGATATGTTTTTAAAGATTTTGATGATTGTTATTTATTTTGAATACTCAAAATGAACATAAAATATGTCTGTAAATAAAATTTACCTAAAGATGTTAATTAATTAATTGTCATATTCACGTGTATTAATTTTTCAAGAATGTTAATGTCATTATATCTTGTATTGTGTTGTGTCCATGTCCATTCTTCTTAGCTTGAATGAATTATTGGAGATTGGCCATTTTACTACTGTGATGGCTGTAAAATATGTTTGAATGAATTATTAGATGTAGGACACACACTAAAGTGTAATTCTCTTCTCTTTTATTTTTTTTTGGGTTTTGAAAAGTTCTATTGGTTTTTATCTGTGTCATGTTTGAACTGGATGAACTTAGTGTGATGTTGTATTTCTCTTTTTCAGTTAAGAAACAGTTGCCATGACATTGACTATATCTAAAGATTGAATGAACATATTTTTTGGTCACATGGATATGCACTAGATATTTACAGGCCATAAGCTGTTGGAGAAACTTGATGTTGGATGTGCAACAAAATGATGGGAATAAATATTCTTTTTCTTCTGAGTGCATCAAATGCAGTAGGGTGTAATGTATATTTGCAATTGTGCCTTATTTTCTCACTAGTTGTCTTGTGCCCAAACAAGAGCAATGGGAAACAGGAATTAGTTACTGCTTGAGGCTGTTTTCAACTTTCTCTCATTGAACTATGACTAGCTAGTTTCTTCTTCCTTTGCAGGAGTGTTGTGTGCATGTGTGTCTTTTCAATCTGCATTATTAGCTGTCTGTATGGGACCAAGCTTTCAATTTGTCTTTTCAATCTGCATTAGTAGTTACTTCAAGAATACAAGTGGCCAACTCGAATTAGTACCAATAGCCAACCCCAAAATTTTGTGATTAAATTTGGTGGTTGTTGCTGTAGTAGTAGTCACTTCAAGTTTATAATGTTCAGTTTGATGCAGATAGAGGGGAAGACAATTAAGGCACAAATATGGGACACAGCGGGTCAAGAGAGGTACCGAGCCATCACCAGTGCTTACTACAGAGGTGCTGTAGGTGCACTATTAGTCTATGACATAACCAAGAGGCAGACCTTTGAGAATGTGCAGAGGTGGCTCCGCGAACTAAGGGAACATGCAGACTCCAACATTGTCATCATGCTGGCTGGGAATAAGGCTGATTTGAATCATCTCAGAGCTGTCTCAGCAGCAGATGCTCAAGTCTTGGCTGAGAACGAAAGTCTATCTTTCCTAGAGACTTCAGCATTGGAGGCATTGAATGTTGAGAAGGCATTTCAGACTATTTTGTTTGATATTTACCATGTAATTAGCAAGAAGGCACTGGCAGCCCAAGAGGCAGCTTCCTCCACTGGACTTCCTCAGGGTACTACTATAAATGTTTCAAATCTTTCTGGTAATTTAACCAAAGGAACTTGTTGCACTAATTAGCATGATATTTCTTCATAAAGAGGAAAAGGAGAAGCGCATGCATAGACAATTTGCTTCTTTTGTTACAAGACATGAGGAATACTTTCTGCCTTCTGTCATATATATATTTATTCTCTAGAGGTCATGTGAGAAGCAGATTTCTAGTTTGTAAGAACCATAGTTGAAGGTGAACTTGGAATGTCAGCAGTCTATTCTTAAGAGAGAGAAATGGGAAATTAGAGTCTCAGTATAGGCAGGGGATAGATGAAAGCATTGTAATAGTAGTCTACTAGTTTCTCATTCTTTTGTTTATCAAAAAAAAAAGTTTCTCATTCTTTTAACCTTTTTTTTAATGATTATTTTGACATTGTATGCTGGTTCTTATTCTTAATAAATCTCTCTTCTCCTGATTCTTCTATATGAATTCTGGAAAAAGTGACATGGTACTTGAGAATGCAATATGTTGTGAATGTTTTACTGCTCATGAATTGTTAATGGAACTTTCAAGAATGTGTGATAAATGTGGGTTCAAGTTAGTTCAATCAGCAAAATATCTTATTGTTGAATAATAGACCTAAATTCGAATCTCACTTATACCAAATAGAAACCATTAATGTCAAACTAGAGGTTTCAAATCCTTTCATACCAAAGTACAAACAAGAATTTGCTATTAATATGTATGGTTTCCTTTCAAGCTTCAAAAAAATAACAAACTCACTAAACTTCCTAACCAATCAGATAAGACAGCTGGATAATTTCAAAATTAACTGAAGTAACTGAAATAACACATAATCTACGACAAGTAGCTTAAGACTGTAATTCTGTCTAAACGACTATATAGCAGGAGTTGATGAAACGTAATTCTGTCTAAACGACTGTAATTCTTGGTCTCTTTGAGATATTGTAATGCAAATTTGGATTGAGATCTTGTGCAATAACCTACGTCAAATTCCCTTATTAAAAAAAAAAGTTCACTTTTTTGAAGTTTTTAACTTGTAACTTTTTTATCTTGTTCATTCTAATTTTTTTTTTTTTTTTTTATCCAATGGTTTTAACTTTTAACTTCAGCAATGAAAAGTATTGCACTTGGGCACTGGATCTCAATCCCAAATCTTTGTCTCAATCCCTTTTTTTTTTTTTTTCTTTCTTAAACGTGTTTCTCCCTAGGCGCTAGCAATGTTGTAGGACGAGGTAAAGTTCGGTGATTGGTCAGATTTTCTTGATCCTTTATTTGGGATTGCTGTCTGAGAAGGTCGGTTTGAATTGTCAACAATGGTTCAGTTAGTTTAGTCCTTTGTCCCCATTTTATTATGTTTCATTTTGTTTTTTTTAATTGAATTACCCCAATGTTTCCTCAAAATTACAATCCGATATCATCATCATTGGCCTGAGGTTAAAGTTTTCTGTCCAACATGGCCTCCATAGTCAATGTAAAGCAATGATCATGGAGAAAAAAAAGGAGCAACACGTCCTTTCCTTTTAAAACCTCCAACTTTCTTGGCCCTTTTCTTCGTTTCCTTTTATTAAAACCTCCATGCTTCTTGGGCCCTTATCTTCATTTCCTTACCCCAGTGTGTTTGACAGTTTTTAAGGACACTTTTTTGAAATCTATGAGCATGTTAAAGTAACCCTTTTCAAAAAAAGAAACTAAGAGCATTTACAGTAGTGCATCTAAAATTTTAGCTATTTAGCTACACAAAAAGTCACTTTATCTATTTTACCTATACACATGCTACAACAGTGAATCTATTTTAGCTTTTAACACAATAAAACAATATAAACACTGCAATAAAATAATATTTTATTCAACCAACAACACACAACAACAACCACCATCAAACCCATAAAAATCACTACACAACCACAACTCCGTCGTGCCCATCAAAACCATTGAAGAAGAAAAAAAAAAAAAAGCAGAAAAATCACAACTGGAAACACAAACCCAGCCCGAAACAAAAACCAAAACCCATGCCCGAAACAAAAACCCAGCCCAAAACACAAATTTGAAACACAAGCACAGCCTGAAACACAAAATCGAAATGCCAAAAATAGAGAAGAGAGGCCGAAATGGGTCAGGTCGGCTGTCGAACGTGGGTCGAAAACAAAAACCCAGCCCGAAACACAAAGCCGAAACACAAGCACAACTCAAAACACAAAGCCAAAACACAAGCACAGCCCGAAACACAAAACCGAAATGCCAAAAATAGAGAAGAGAGGCCGAAATGGGTCAAGTCGGCGACTGAACATGGGTCAGCGGCAACGGGTCTGTGGCGGCTGGGCTCGTGCAGATCGGCGATGGGTCTCTGAGGAAGAAAGAAGGGTCTGGGTCTGTGGAGGAAGAAAGAAGAGATGGAGAGGCAGTGAGCAGAGAGTGAGATTGAGAGAGATGAAGTTCAGAGATTAGATGAGAGTGAATGAGAGAGAGAGAGAGGCATGGTGAGAGTGAAGGGGAGAGAGAGAGAGAGCAAGTGGCATTTTTTTAATCAAAACCGGAATACAAGAATGCATTTTATTTTTAGCTTTGATGAACAGTGCACATCTATATAAAGATGTGCACTGTAACAAATCATCTAAAATTTTAACGTTTGCCTCCACTGCTGCAGCGTGATTTTTGTGTTTATGGAGCTAAATTTTAGCAATATAGCATTATAGCTACACTGCTGTGAAAATTACCCAAACGCATGGACTTCAATATCTTTTACTGGGAAGGTATGAGAGTTCTGGTTATAAAAGGGTATTTCAGAAACTTTTCTTTAGGAGGTTTCATGAGTAGCCTTGCAAAATATACTTAGAATGTAAGTCCATCAGAGACCAGTGTTCCTTCTCATTAAAAATACTATCTATATTAGAAACATTATAATGTTTATCACCAAAAGCTCCCATGTTCATTTAACTTAAAAAAATTGTAACACACATTCTCTTTATAATTCAAGAGGTCCAAGTGAGCTTCTTTTTCACTCAATTGTATTCTCCGAGTGCTATCTTTCTCTCCTCTTATGCATCACTAATGTGCCAGGAGACCAAAACCAGCCTAATTAAAGCTGTTGTCAATCATTTTTTCTTGTATGAATCCTCCTTGGACTTGACTTCTAGCACGAGCTTCCCATTTATTCTGGCAAAGAGAGAACAATATATAGGTTGTTCTATATCTTGTTAATGCATGTCACATGGGACTAAGATAAATTTCTTTCTGTTTTTCATTTTATTGTTATCATTTATACTACTTTATAATTAGATAATTTTTATGGAAAAAGTTAACGGATACTGGTATTGATTTAAAAAATATTTTTACAAAATTTTTAGAGAAAAAAAAAACTATTAATTTTCTAATAGTTTTTATATTTCTCATAAAACTTATAAAACTAGTGTCAAAACTTTCTTGGAATAATTTATTAACCTTGCCCTTAAAATATTATTTCTAAATACATTTAATAGATTAAATTTACTTCTGAATATATCTATTTGGATATTGACTAATATCACAAATATATTTGGTTGGCCTCACTAACATTAGGCACGCATATTTCTTGACCTCTATTTATAAGCTTAATAGTGTAAATTACTAACAAATGAGAAAAGACTATGTTTCTCTACTTCTTCTTTTTTCCTTCACTCACTAATCACTATGTTGTTTTATTGTCTAAGAGAATACAACGATAACGGTCAATGGGTGACCCATTAGCGTGAGACTACCCAAAAAACCCTAGATGTAGCCACTAACTTATCAAAATCCAATGCTTGACACAACAACAAAGAGACCCCCAAGGCCCCAACAACAGTATGAAGTGTTATTAGCTTAGAATTCTTCTTTTAAGTGGGGATTTTTTAGAAAATAACTACAAAACCCAAACAATATTATTAGTTAGGCAACGTTTCAAACATATTTCATTTCTAGCAATTCGACTATAGAGTAGTCGATTTTACTGTTCATAATGCATTTTTTTTATGGGTGGCGTTGGAAAGAAGTCGACTTTAGTGGAGTCGACTTCTACACAAAGAAGTCGACTTCAGTGGAGTCGACTTCTTTACAAAGTAGTCGACTCCACTGAAGTCGACTTCTATACAAACTAATCCACTCTGTAAAAATTCAAAGAAACCTCACAACCAGCGTGTTCTTCGTGCTTCGCCGTACCCGATCGTGTTCTTCGCCTGGGTTCTGGTGAAGAAATCGGCGCTTGGGTTCGTGCTTCGTCGCTGGTGAAGAAATCGACGCCTGGGTTCGTGCTTCGCCGTCGGTGTTGCTGGGTTCGTCGGGGTCTGGTGAAGAAATCGGCGCCTGCGTTCGCTTGCTCGTCGGTCTTGCTCGTCGGTGTTGCTGGGTTCTTCGCCTGGGTTCGTCGCCGCCTAGAATGCTTCGCCTGGGATGCTGGGTTCGTCGGTGTTGCTGGGTTCTTCGCCTGGGTTCGTCGGCGCCTGGAATGCTTCGCCTGGGATGCTGGGTTCGCCGGTGTTGCTGGGTTCTTCGCCTGGAATGGTTCGCCTGGAGGTTGTGGGTTTTTAAGGAAGTCGACTTCAGTGGAGTCGACTTCTTTGTGCAGAAGTCGACTCCACTGAAGTCGACTTCTTTGTGTAGAAGTCGCCCTCTCTGAAGTCGACTTCTTTAAAAAAAGGTAATATGAACAGTAAAATCGACTCCTCTATAGTCGAATTGCTAAAAATGCAATATGTCTAAAACGTTGCCTAACTAACAATATTGTTTGGGTTTTATAGTTATTTTCTAAAAAAACCCTTTTAAGTGCTCCAAAGAAATTCAGCATACCCAATATTGTGAAGTAAATCTACTTAAATTATTATATCAAAGTATGGCATGAAAAGGTGAAGGATTTTATTAAAAAAGTCGAATTGCTATAAACCAAATATGTTTCAAACCTTGCCTAACTAATAATATAGTTTGAAATTTATAGTTATTTTTTTAAAAAACCCAAAGGTGAAGCATCCCCACCACACGAATCACCACTAAATTCTGTACGTTTGACAGCATAAAGTGTTATTAGATACTCTTTTAGTGCTAAGAAATTCAACACATCCAAAGTTCTGAACTCAAGCATCCCCTTAAATTGTGAAGCATACCAACCACTCGAGTTACCACTAAAGCTAGTCCTTAGAGAACAAGTGCAATTATAAATGGAAAAGTCTTCAGTCAAGGAAGAGAATAAAGCTACCACCACACTATCCAATTGTAGGAGAACATAATAATCTTAAGAGGACGAATTTTTTCATCTAGTTGTTTAGAGAACAATCTCTTAGTATAAAACTCTTTTTAGGTACATATAGCCATCTAACATTGTGTGGTTCTTGCAAAGCTTTTGAACACCACTTTGAATATATGCCACCAGTGTGGAGCTTTAGGTATTCAGATTTCAGAGCCCAAGATATATATATATATATATATATCAGTCTTATTAAAAAAGAGTTATATCTATCAACAAGTTATATGCTCTTAGATAGAGTTTTTTTTTTTTTTTTTTTTTTTTTTTTGACGTCTCCTAACTAGGAGAAAATCGATCCTGTTTCGAAACATACATCCTCTGTCTCACAAGGAGGCCCCACATGTGTGGGGCCCACCTCCTTGTGAGAGAGAAGATACATGTTTCGGAACATGTAAGACTCTCTCCCTAGCTAGAGCGACAGCTACATGTCAGGACTAGCCAATATCTTGTCAACTCAATTTCTATTAAGCAAAGATACTCAACTATTAGCAATAGTTGAGTATCTTTGCTTAATAGAAATTGAGTTGACAAGATATTGGCTGGTCTTGACTTGTAGCTGTCCTCTGATCTTTTTTTGGTCCATTCATTTATGAATGGTAACTTTGGACACGAGATGGTGGAGTATCATCAGTACCAATCATCAATTCAAATAATCCTAAAACCCACATGAGAGGAAACATAGTCACCGATAATGATTGTAGTTTGGGGCAAGAGGTAACTGGTAAGGCCTATGTTATGTTGTTTCTTTCTTGTGTTCTTAGCATTACTCTTTTTTTTTTTCTCCCCTTCATAAATACACAATCCGACCCACAGAAAAAGGTTAGGGTTCAGAGAAGTTTTTTAAACATGTCACTATTCCCACCTAACCAAAACCAATTAGTAAATTAGTCTAATAATAAAAAGTCAATTATCAGAAGCCGATGACATATATTAAAGCTATCTCAAAAAAAAAAAGTAATTAATAAATATAAAAAGAGAGCACATTTGAATTAAATAGTTGTTAACCTGTTACGTTTGGTCATTCAACCTTGAAGTCCTAAGTTCAAATTATTTAAAGTTCTAGAACATCAGGTTCAAATTTTATAACTATAACTTATCTTCAAAAATAAATTATAACTTTAGAGTTTAGACCAATCTACTAATTGGTTAATCCTCAGGATAACCGATCCGGGTATAATCCCCCGGATGCAGGCCACAAAGTCCGGTTAATCATAGTTGCATCAATTACGTCCAACTACACAAACAGACAATTCAACTTCAATTATTTAGTGAATTCAAAACTTATATGATCAGTGAATAAATTTTATTCCATTGCACAAATCGCATAAGGGTCTAAACTAGATTTTTCAGGTAATATCTTCCCCATTATTGGAGACTAATACTTACTTCACCAAGAGCTTTATACTAGCGCTTTCTAATTTTTTCAATAGAGATATTTAGAATTCAAAATTTTCCCAGTAACTATCGAATTAAAAAACAAACCCAGTTGAAACGGGATATGTGAATTTGATCATGACCCACTAAAACCCAGTTGAAAGTATTTCATAGTTGAAACGGGATATGGGAATCTGATCATGACCCACTATTAATTAGAGTGAATTAATATATAAGGTTGGACAAATGTCAAATCTGAGGGCCACGTGATAAAAGACAGTGCTTAGTAAACAAAATTATCTTATGGTCTTGATCTTATTACTCAATCAAAAACAAAGATTTCATATCTTGCACTATTATCATTATTAAGAAAAAAAAAAAGTAATTTTTTTATATTATCAAAGTGCTACAAAAGGTATCAGTTCTCCATTTTGGTGTGGAAAATTAATGCATCGAATCTCCGAACAACGTTCTCTCTTTTTCCTCCTTAAACTAATTCATCTCAATTTCTCAATCATAACAATAATGAGTTAGCATTCTAAGCGGAAAATGGACATTGCCCCTAATTTACAAACTATGTAGCAAAATACTTCTATTTTGAAACTATTTAATAAAATGTTCCTCTTCTTTAAGCGGAAAATGAGCATTTGCCCCTAATTTACAAACTATGCAGCAAAATACCCCTGTAAGGTCAAGATTTGTAGCTCAAGCCCAAAATATCTGGAGTATGAGCCCAATGAACCCAAAACAATGAATTTGTAGAGAGTGGGTGAATGAGTTGGGTTGATTGTGAATTCTACAACTGCTAGCATAGGTTTCAAAGATAAATAAGCATAAAAATACTCTTAAAGCCTGATTGAATAGACATCCAAGGAGATAATTTATAAGTTGGGATATTGTTTTTGAACTCTAACAAGCTTTAATGCTACAATGTATCTTCTTCTCTCCCCAATTTCTATTTTTCTCCCCCCCTCTTATGGGAGATCTTTTACATTATATAGTCTCTTTTTGGATCATCTTCATCGCACACTTGTTAGTCATCTGAGCCTTTACTTCAGTATAGATCCCATCAGGCCTCTTCTTTGGTTCTTTGTGAGTGATAGTAGTTGAGAATGCACTGTTCAGGGGTCTTCTCCACATTAATGCGACCAGAAAAGTTGCTGCAGTGCATTTAATGTAGTGGTAGCAGCTTTTCCTCTAAATATTTATCCGTTCTTATCATCTCCATACATGCCTGAAGTTTATCCTTATTATTGGAACTGTCAGGAAGGTCACTTGAAACTCCCAGGTACTTGCTTGACCGAAACTCTTTATATCCGAGGAGAACACACTCTTCAGAATACTGATGCTCTCTTCGGACTATACTCTTTGTTCATTTCCAGGTATATTTCTTCCACCTGAGTCCCTTCTTAATCATTTTCTCCTCTTCGAACACACCCTCGTCTTCAAATAGGGCCCTAAGCCCAATACATAATTTTGGGCTTTTACCCCTACAACCCCTGTTTTGAAACTATTTAGCAAAATTCCTTTGTTTTTAAAACTCAACTTTAACAAAATTGAGCTGTTTTGAAACTATTTAGCAAAATTCCCTTGTTTTTTAAACTCAACTTTAACAAAATCGAGTTCTATGTAAAACTTGATATCTTCAAAATCAAGTTCTATATATATTTTTAAGTGAAACAATATCAAGTTCCACTTAAATTTTCAAAAAAATATAAGTGGTAAAATATGCATAGAAGTTGACATTGCTAATGTCGAGCTCCACTTGTAACTCGATTTTGTTAAAATCAAGTTTCAAAAACAAAAGCATTTTACTACATAATTTGTAATTTGGGGGCGAATGCCCATTTTCCTCCGCATTATATACTGCTTATAAAATGTGAGTGTACTGCAAATTTTAATATCCCTAAGCTTTTGATTATAAAAAAAAAAATTAAATTAAATATATAAAAAATCCCTAAGTTTTTATTTCCAAAGAAGTAGTCCATAGTTCTTTACTTTCAGCTTTTATTTCAAAAAATGTCAAAAGTTTTGTAACTTAATTGACACATCCTTATGTGCAAAGTGTTTGGGGTCTAATTAAGGAAATTGATCGAGTTGTGAGATTAACAACATATTGAAACTATCTCAAAAAAAAAAAATATTCCAAAGAAGTGACCCATGGTTCTTTACATCCAACTTTCTTCTTAAATCATCGTTTTTCAATATTCATGATTGATAGTACAGTGAATATTAGGAATTGTAAGGCAAAAAGGAAAAGACAATGGTTGTAAAATTTTATTTACATAATTTTTTAAATAATTTTAATTTTTAACATACTTAATAATCTACACACACACATATATATATATATACACACACTATAAAACTGAAGCTTTTGACTATTTATTGACCTTTTAAAATTTTGACATATCAGTCTTGTAAGCCTCACATATTTACACCTCATTATAATTTATTTTATTTTTTAAATTTCTTTTACTGCCACACGATACATAATGTGGCTCATAATTAGAGCTAGAGAGACACACGTTTAGGACTACTCTCTTTTCATCTCAAAATCCTATCAACTACCACAGTGGCTTAACACTCCCTAATCGTGTTTAGCCTAATTAGTTTTCCTTTATACAATGTTCTGCCCCTACAAAACATGACACACTAATTTACAAAGAAAGACACCAACCCATATATAGAAGTCACAATTTTAGCAAGCTATTCGTCTATTGTGGCAACAAAGAATCGTGAGACTTAGGTTCCATTCTCATTCCTTTTTTTATGCTTTCAATTTAGTGGGGAAGATATTTTGAGCTTTCTATAAAGAATACAATATAAACTACTTCGCTTCATAACAAAACATTGATTCGGTATTTGACATTTGTGTGTGAGAAAGAGGTTAGTGTGAGAGGTTTGGACTTTAGAGAGAAAGTGATGAGATGTGGGGACCCACTAGCCAATAATTTCTTGGTGATTTTTACTTTTTTAATGAACTTCTCTTTACTTTCTCTTTTTCCTCCTAAATTTAGTATGTAGTTGTGAATAGTTTGATAAAAATATATATATATATATATAAGCCTTACATATATAACATATTGTTCGCTTCATAACAAAACATTGATTCGGTATTTGACATTTGTGTGTGAGAAAGAGGCGTGTGTGAGAGGTTTAGACTTCAGAGAGAAAGTGATGAGGTGTTGGGACCCACTAGCCAATAATTTCTTGGTGGTTTTTACTTTTTTAATGAACTTCTCTTTACTTTCTCTTTTTCCTACCTAAATTTAGTATGTAATTGTGAATAGTTTGATAGAAAATAAAAAGTAAAATGTATAAGCCTTACATATATAACATATTGTAGAGATTAATGTTGTTAACGTGTTATCTAAGCTTTTGATGATAGCTATTTTTATTTCTACTATCAATTTCTATTGGAAAACGTAGTATTCTCGAATTTCCAACCTAAACAGCTTTCTTTTTATTGTTGTGGTTGGTGACATTGAGGTAATAATTATATTTTATATCTATTATAGTTTATTTTATATCAAGAAGTACATGACAATCACACTATATTTTTTTTTTTTACTTTTCACCTTGGTTGGCCAACCCAAATCCTTTAGCTTCTAATAAATTATGTATATTTCTTTGGGAGATAATAAATTTTTTTTTTGAAAGCCCTATAAAATTGACATAAAAGCATTTGTGCGGGTCGTAAATGAGGCCGATGGGCTCAGCCCCACTTGGGCTCACAACTTATTTGTTTGTTGGGCTGAATTTCCTACTATGGGTCGTTCTCCAACTAAAGGCTCAATGAGATCACTTTTCTCCTCTTCAGCAACACACTACTTCCTCTTCCTCCCCTAAGATATTCTCTTCATTTGAATTTTCTACTCCCTATCTTCTCCACCCTCTTTTCAACCAACCCTTCCCTCTTATCCTCCCCTCCTATTTATAGTTCCTAGCTCAGACGTAGGTTATCAATGCTCTCATAGTTTGTGCCACAGAGGGTCCAGTAAGGTTTTCTATAAGTGATACAGCTAATGAAGAGCTGGTAAATCTCCGAAAAGAGGTTGAATCTTTGCAGAATTCATCTTCTGTTGCTGAGGGTGAGAATGGAGATGATGAGAATGGGGATGATGCGGGAGATAAGCTTGCTGAGTTGTATGAACAGTTGCATATCTTGGGATCAGATGCAGCAGAGGCTCAGGCATCAAAGATTCTTGCTGGGTTGGGTTTCACCAAGGATATGCAGGGTCGCCCAACCCAATCATTTAGTGGTGGCTGGAGGATGAGAATATCATTGGCTAGGGCGCTCTTTGTGCAACCAACACTTCTCTTATTGGACAAACCCGCAAACCATCTTGACCTTAGGGCTGTTCTCTGGCTGGAGGAGTACTTGTGTTGGTGGAAGAAAACTCTTGTAGTTGTGTCACATGACCGGGATTTCCTCAACACTGTCTGCACTGAGATCATTCACCTCCATGATTTTAAGCTTCATTTCTACCGTGGGAATTTTGATGATTTTGAAAGTGGGTATGAGCAGCGTCGCAAAGAGAAGAACAAGAAGTTTGAAACTTATAAGAAGCAAATTAAAGCAGCGAAGAGGTCAGGGAGTCGGGCTCAGCAGGAAAAGGTGAAAGACCGGGCTAAGTTTAATGCTGCAAAGGAAGCATCTAAGAGCAAGGCTAAGGGAAAGGTTGACGAGGATGAGCCTCTGCCTGAGGCTCCAAAGAAGTGGAGAGATTATAGTGTGGAGTTCCACTTCCCTGAACCTACTGAGCTCACACCGCCACTTTTGCAGCTAATTGAAGTCAGCTTTAGTTACCCAAATCGAGCGGATTTTAGGCTCTCGAATGTCGATGTAGGTATTGATATGGGAACACGTGTTGCTATTGTTGGGTCCAATGGTGCTGGAAAATCTACCCTATTGAATCTTCTTGCAGGTGATTTGGTTCCAACAGAAGGTGAAGTACGAAGGAGTCAAAAGTTAAGGATTGGGAGGTATTCGCAGCACTTTGTGGACCTACTAACAATGGATGAAACGCCAGTTCAGTATCTTCTTCGTCTTCATCCAGATCAAGAGGGACTTAGCAAGCAGGAGGCTGTACGTGCAAAGCTTGGAAAATTTGGACTCTGTTGAAATATGAAATTTAAAAGCAAAATGTGGTTACATAAAAAAAATGTTCAAGCAATATTTATGGAAAAATATAAAAGTTTTGAACAAGTTTATAGGGGTCCAATATATATGTCCTTTAAAAAAAAAATGATAAGATGTTGAAGGGGTGGGACGTGTGGCTAAATAAAATGTCCCTGGCTACACGCACTACAAAAAACTGGTTTTATAGTGGCCTTTTTTTTAGTGGCGTTTGTAAAAAACACCACTATAGGTACCCTATAGTGGTGTTTCGAGTGTCCTATAGTGGCGTTTTAAAAAATGGGTCTATAGTAGTATTTCCAAAGGCATATAGTGGCGTTTATAAAAGACCACGACAGGTCCTGGTCTTACAAGGGCCTATAGTGGTGTGCGTGTCGCAAATGAGGCCGATGGGCTCAGCCCCACTTGGGCTCACAACTTATTTGTTTGTTGGGCTGAATTTCCTACTATGGGTCGTTCTCCAACTAAAGGCTCAATTAGATCACTTTTCTCCCCTTCAGCAACACACTACTTCCTCTTCCTCCCCTAAGATATTCTCCCCATTTGAATTTTCTACTCCCTCTCTTCTCCACCCTCTTTTCAACCAATCCTTCCTTCTTATCCTCCCCTCCTATTTATAGTTCCCAGCTCAGACGTAGGTTATCAATGCTCTCATAGTTTGTGCCACAGAGGGTCCAGTAAGGTTTTCTATAAGTGGGAGGTCATGTATGGGTGGCTTTGGGACTTGGTTCCCACCCTCGTCGGCAGCTCGGCAGAGTCGGTGCGCACTTAGTGTTACGGAGGGTCCAATTAGGGGGATGATAAGTGAGAATCTAGGCTTGGATGGCTTTGGGACTTGGTGCCCACTTCTGTTTAGAGCTCGGCAGCGGCGCTTAGAGGGACTTCTCTGAGCAAAACAAAGATGACGCACTATTCAGTGACCTTTCCGAACATGCTCGGTAAATATATGCCGAGCATAACTTTAGTAGTGAAGCTCGGGCCCCCGGGCTGCGGTAGTGAGGGTTGGGCTTTAGGGCGAATGAGAGTTGGGCCCAATTACTGTGCATTCGAAGCGGAGGCTAGGGGCTGAGTGGGCCCAGCGGTTTGGATGCCGCACATTAGCCCCCCCTTGATTTATGCTCGGCGCCCGGCGTGAATCAAGGAACTCAAAGAGCGCACGTTACGAGTTCAGTGAAGCGACGTCTGGGGCGTTGCAGGGTTCCATTAATGCGCCCTAAAAAGGCGCGCTGGATCTGGCTATGCGTTACAACCCTCATCATTGCCTGACGCTTCGTGAACCGAGGAGGCGCAGTTTGTATCGGGTGTTGGAGTCATCAAAGCTTGTTAATCAATCTCCATAATGGCTGGTTAACTGCTGCCCATCCGTTTTGGGTTCACTATAAAAGGTACTCTCAAAACTATTCTTTTACTTTACAAACTCTGAATTCTGCAACTTCTTCTCTGCCGCGCATTCATCTATGTCTTCATACTCCAGCCCATAAATTTCTCTCTCCTTAGAGCCCACAGTAAGTTTTCTACACTTCTTTTTTCCATATCTCCATTTCGTCTTAAATTTTAGGGTCCTAGGATGGGGTATTCATATCTCTTAGATACGGCTGCGGCCTTAGCTACCTTTAGGCAGGCCTTCGACATCCCCAGCGATGTGGAGGTTGCGTATTGTCACGAAAGCGAGATGGCACTTCATAGGGGGGGCAATACTGCCTTCTTCCCTTTAATGGCCATCTTGGAGGGTGGGGTGAGGTTTCCCATAGACCCCCTGATAATGGACACACTTAGGTACTACGGCCTGTGCCCGGACCAACTTCCTCCCAATTTTTACCGGTTAGTGAGTTGTGTGAGTAGATTAAACCAGACCTTCAGTTTACAGCTAAACCAGCATGATATAAACCATATGTACAGTCTATGCGGAAGTAAGAAAACGAATTACTACCTCAAAGTGAGAGACATGAGGGTACGGCTGATATCCTGCCTGCCCGATTCAAATAGAAACTCTGCCGGAGAATTCGTTATGGTGCGCGGCAATTGGTTTGTCAGCGAATTTCCATGTCCGCTTACTAGGCGAGAAGTGGGTTCGTCCCGATCATTAATCCTCTTTTTCCTTTTCATTATTACGTACATTTATTTTTTTGTTTGAGTTTATGCTCGAACATACATGCACAAGCATTTTGCCTACTCTGATTTTCATTTCTATTGGTTACTTCAGACTGAAGGGTGTTCGCCCCGGATGTCAGAGCCGTGCACGTAAGGGATCTTAATTTCGTCCTCAGGTCCGAGATTTTCGTTCACACAGACGGGCAGCTTCGGGCCTCTCATCTTATACTCGGGGTCGACCCCGTGTATACCACCTGGTAGAATTTTAGTCAATCTCTGCTAGTTGACAGCCCCTTTCTCTCTTACATAGACGTTCGGCACGCGAACTTTCTTCCCCCCAAGTTCACAGCAGGCGAGGCACGCGAACTGGGTCCCCGGCACATTTGTTCTGACGAGATTCCACCAGTGAGGGACGAATCAGCCGAACGTGTCTCTCGGGCCCGAAGAGAACGTGCACACGAACAGATCCAACAAGAAGCCCCCGCCCAACAAGAAGTTCAAGTTGACCAGGAACCCCCGCCCACAGATACCGAAGTAGTTGGTGAGTCATCAGGTGAAGTTATGGTGACTCGAAAAGTAATGTCAATCACTCGCTTTGTCCCCGGAGCCCGGTCTGCCGGGCATCAGCAGCAACAAAAACAAACTCAAGGCCGCACCTAGCCCAGTCCACCACAGCTGACAGCTCCTGCACGGCAAAGAAAGAGGCCGCGCACTACCGAACAAACTCAGGCCGACCCGGTTTATGCACGGTCAAAGACGCCCCTGCGTCCCTCGAGCGGCATCGTAATTCGTGAACCCGCGACCCAGACGGGGCTGAACGTGGCGTCTTCCTCCAGTGCCGTGCCCGCGTGGCAGCTCTCCTTTATGCTGGACGGCAAACCTCTTCCCTCGGATGCATGTGTACACGTTTGGGGGAAAGCGGCTGGTGGCCACATCTCCCAGACTTTGGCTCGGGGGCTTCTTTTGCCCGAGGATGTGCATGCCTTCGAAGATGGCACCGACGAATCGATGGGGCGACGGCTGCAATGGCACACTGTCGCGGTAAGACTAAGTTTTTTTTTTTTTTTTTTTTTTTTTTTTTAAGTTGCCGTCCATATGCTTTGCCAGGCTGCATAGCTGGCCTACATCCTTGACCGGCGCGTCACAGATCTGGCGGAGGATGCTGGCCGAGAGAGAGCTCTAAAGGACGTGGCTGAGGTAACTGCGAAGGAGAAAACGGTGATATGAGAGCGAGACCGAGCTCAGGTTGGGAGAGGCCGAGAGTAAGCTCAATGCACAGTCCGAGGAGTTGGGTGATATGAGGGTGGCTTTGGAGGAGAGTGAGAATAAGTGGTACCAGGAGGGATTCGCGGATGCGGAGAACTCGGCAGAGCCAGTCATTCACGAGGCACGGCAGCTTGGCTTCGAGGAGGGTTGGTTGGCCGCTCTGCAGGCTTTGGGGGTCCTCGAGGATTCTCCTTTGAGGAACCCCGGCCAGATCCCATTTCCAGTCCCACCGCCGGAGCCAATGACCGCAGCCGGACATGCTGACGAGGAAGAAACGACCAGCCTAAGGGAATTGGTGGAACAGATTGATTCCCACGTGGGGATGGAAGAACCAGAAGTGGTCAGCCATCCTTGCCTTGGAGATCAGCCCGGCCAAGTACCCATTCACAATCCCGTCCAGCAGCAACCATCCGAGTCCGAGGCCCGAGAACGCCCTGCAACCTTCGCATCATGATTACCGAACTTTGCCCCATTTGCTTTAAATAGACTTTCTTTGTTTGCTTTCCCTTTTTGGTTTGCCCATATCACCGGGTTGTGGTGATTAAACAATTTTAATTTTTTGCTGGTCTTGAAACTCAAATGGCCGCCTTGTTTTGCAGCCGAGACAATGATTTCCTAATGTTTGCAATTAATTCTCACTGTTTCTCTATTCTTTTGTTCCGTACCTGTGCGATACTTACCAGTAGGCCAAGTCCCGTTTTGCCATAAGGCATTTGGCCTGTTTACCGGTTTTATCCTCGGAAAAAAATCGGACCTTAGTCCTCAGGGTAGAAATTATAAGGCTTACACCTGCTCGGCGATATAGATCGAGCCGAGGGTCAGGCTTCTGTCCTTAAGATAGAAATAATAAGGTTTACACCTGCTCGGCGATATAGATCGAGCCGAGAGACAGGCTTCTGTCCTTAAGATAGAAATAATAAGGTTTACACCTGCTCGGCGATATAGATCGAGCCGAGAGACAGGCTTCTGTCCTTAAGATAGAAATAATAAGGTTTACACCTGCTCGGCGATATAGATCGAGCCGAGAGACAGGCTTCTGTCCTTAAGATAGAAATAATAAGGTTTACACCTGCTCGGCGATATAGATCGAGCCGAGAGNACAATGATTTCCTAATGTTTGCAATTAATTCTTGCTGTTTCTCTATTCTTTTGTTTCGTATTTGTGCGATACTTACCGGTAGGCTAAGTCCTGTTTCGTCATAAGGCGGGGATTTGGCCTGTTTACCGGTTTTATCCTCGAAAAAAAAAATCGGACCTTAGTCCTCATGGTAGAAATTATAAGGTTTACACCTACTTGGGAATATAGATCGAGCCGAGAGTCAGGCTTCTGTCCCTAGGAGAGAAATAGTAAGGTTTACCTGCTCGGCGATATGGATCGAGCCGAGAGACAGGCTTCTGTCCTTAAGATAGAAATAATAAGGTTTACACCTGCTCGGCGATATGGATCGAGCCGAGAGACAGGCTTCTGTCCTTAAGATAGAAATAATAGGGCTGCCATAGTTTCGTAAAATGGGATAACAGTAATCAGCATGAACCATCATTTTCATTAGCCTTTATACAACAGCGGTGCTTCAACCATATGCCCCCACTTCTTTCTCTCTCCCTTCCCCCTTTTTTTTTTTTTTTTTTACATGGCCGATCAGTGATAGAACTTTTTTAGGTTATGAACGTTCCACGGCCGCGGCAAAGGTCTCTCGTCTAGGTCTTCCAGATAATATGCTCCCGCACCTGCGATTGCGGTTACCCTGTAGGGCCCTTCCCACGTTTGAGCTAGCTTCCCAGAGTTGGTATCGCGCATACCCCCCAAAGCCTTTCTCAGGACCAAGTCTCCCATGCTGAATTTCCTGAGTCTTACGCCTTGGTTGTATCTTCTAGCGAGCCTTTGCTGGTACTCTGCGAGTCGCACGGTGGCCATCTCACGGCATTCCTCCAAGCTATCCAAAAGCCCGACCATAATTTCCTCGTTTTGCTCGGGGTCGAACCCCGCGACCCGTGCGCTACATAAGTTTACCTCGGTTGGTATGACGGCTTCTGATCCGTAAGTCAAGGAAAATGAGCTTTCCCCCGTGGATCTCCTAGGGGTAGTTCGGTAAGCCCAAAGTACGTTCGGCAGCTCCTCGGCCCAACTGCCCTTTGCGCCGTCCAGCCTTCTCTTTAATCTGTTCAGTATTACTTTGTTCGTAGCTTCTACCAATCCATTACTCTGAGGGTACGCCGGGGTAGAATACTTGTTTTTTATGCCGAGGTCCTCGCAGAAAATGCGGAAAGCTCTACTGTCGAACTGTAACCCATTATTGGATATTAACGACTCCGGCACCTCAAACCTAGTCACTATATTCTTCCAAACGAATCTCTTCACATCTATGTCCTGGATATTCGCGAGGGCCTTGGCCTCTGCCCACTTGGTGAAGTAATGACGGCGACAATTACGAACCGGCGGTTCCCCGTAGCCCGCAGAAATGGACCGAGGATATCCAGCCCCCATTGTGCAAACGGCCAGGGGCGGCTGATCGGATTGAGTTGACCGGCGGGCTGGTTAATCAAGGGGGCATGCTTTTGGCATTGTTCACATTTTAGAACGTACTCGGCGGCGTCCCTTTGCATCTTTGGCCACCAAAACCCCTGGGTCATCGCCCGATGTGCCAGGGAACGCCCCCCCACGTGGCTCCCACATATCCCATCGTGAAGCTCGGCTAAAATCTCGGGAACTTTCTCGGGGGGCAAGCACAAAAGGTATGGTCCTCCGAAAGATCTTCGGTACAACCTGCCGTCTCCTGACAACCAATAGCGGGCTGCCGTCCTACGTATCTTACTGGCCTCCTTTTCATCCTCCGGGACTATATTCTCAGCCAGGAAAGCGACGATGGGATCAATCCAACACGGCGCAGGTGATGAAACCGTGTCGACGCTATCCACCCTGACTGTAATCTCATCGGGGACCTGGATGCTTGGTTCAGCTATAAGCTCCACCCTGATCAGCCGAGGCACGTCTTCGACGCTTGATGATGCCAGCATGGCTAAGGAGTCGGCGTGCCTGTTCTGTGCCCGTCCCACTTGGGACACTTTCACCAAGACGAATTTGCTTATGATCATTTTTGCCGTGCACAAGTACGCCTTCATCCGAGGATCTCTAGCTTCAAAACTTCCCTGGACTTGATTGACAACCAGCCGAGAATCTGAATGTATTTCCACGCTCCGGCACCAAAAAAATGCTATTCTTAGTCCGGCGAGCAAGGCCTCATACTCGGCCTCATTGTTGGAGGCCTTAAATCCCAACCTAAAAGAGTGTTCCAGCCGAATCCCTTCGGGAGAGAAGATAACGATCCCGGCACCGGCTCCCTGGGAACTTGAGGCTCCGTCCATGAAAACCTTCCACGGGCAAGCTTCTACGTGGCAGATCATCTCTTCGCCGTTTCTGGGTGAGAATTCAGCGACAAAATCTGTAAGGACTTGGCCCTTCACCGAATGTCGTGGTCGGTACCGTATGTCGAAGGAGCCCAGCCTAGTTCCCCATTTGGCTATCCGTCCTGTGAAGTTAGATCTTCTCAAAAGTGACTGTAAAGGATACTCGGTTAACACATAGACCGTGTGGGCCTGGAAATAGTGCAGCAGCTTCCTCGTGGCATGGATAAGGGCCAACACTAACTTCTCCAAAGGCAAATACCTCTTCTCGGCATCGACCAAGGTCTTGCTGATATAGTACACGGGTTATTGGGTCGCCCCATCCTTCAACAGCACGACACTCACGACATGATCGGATACTGCCAAGTACATAAATAAATCTTCACCCGGCTCTGGCGCGGCTAGCATGGGTGCCCTCGCCAAGTACTCCTTCAAGTCCCGAAAGGCCTTGTCGCATTCTTCGCTCCACAAAAACCCTGTCCACTTCTTCAAAAGCTGATAAAATGGGCGGCAACGATCCGCAAATTTGGAGATGAATCGGTTAAGTGCTGCTAGCATCCCGGTTAGAACCTGTACCTCCTTCGGATTGCTCGGTGGATTTAGCCTCTTTATTGCTTCGATTTGATCGAGATTGACCTCTATTCCCCGGCTCGTGATCAGGTATCCCAAGAATTTTCCAGCCCCCACTCCGAACGCGCACTTCTCGGCATTAAGGCGCAGCTTGTGTCGCTTTAGTGTTTCGAATACTTCCCGGAGATCGCCTGTGTGTTGGTCCTCCCGTTTGCTCTTTACCACCATATCGTCAATGTAAACTTCGACCGTGCATCCTATTTTGTCGCGGAACATTTTCGTCATCATTCGCTGATAAGTTGCCCCGACATTCTTCAACCCAAACGGCATCACCGTGTAATGATAATTGGCCTCTGGGGAGATGAACGCCGTTTTTTCCTGGTCCTCGGCTGCCAGGGCGATCTGGTGGTACCCCTGAAAAGCGTCTAGAAAACTCATCCTAGGATGACCGTACGTGGCGTCAACCAACTGATCAATTTTAGGCACGGGGAATGGGTCCTTTGGACATGCTCGGTTCAGGTCTGTAAAATCCACGCAAACCCTCCACCTGCCATTCTTTTTCACCACGACGGTGTTTGCCAACCACTCGGGGAAATAAGTTTCCTTTATTGCTCCCGACTCCTTCAGCCTTTGAACTTCTTCCTTTACAGCCTCGGCATGCTTCTTGGACGATCTCCTTGGCTTCTGTTTCTTAGGCGGATACGAGGAATCAACATTGAGTCTATGAACGATGAACTCGGGATCCACCCCGGGCACCTCATATGGGCTCCAAGCAAATACGTCCACGTTTTGTATTAACAGTAACAACATTTTTACCTTATCTTCAACATCCATACTTTCCCCTACATAAAAACACCTATCGGAATCCGGGAGCATCCGTACCTTCATCATTTCTTCTGCGCGCCTGTCCCCCTTCTCACCTCGGGGACTCTGTAGTTGCTATAACGGGATATTTTGCTGCGCCTCTTCTTCCTCGGTACTCTTTCCCCATTTGAGCGACTCCCTCCTCCAGTCAACTAGTGCGACCAAACATTGTCTCGCCGTCTGCTGGCTTTCTCTTACCACCGTCACACCTTGCTCGGATGGGAACTTCACCTTCACGTGCAGAGTGGACGACACAGCCCCTATTTCATGGATCCACGGTCTTCCTAATATCGCAGTGTACGGGGAGAAGGAAGCTACCACTATAAAGGTTACCACCACCTCCTTACCTTCCATGTTTACGGGCAAAGATATCTGCCCTTCAGGGATCACTGTCTTGCCGTCAAAACCGACCAAAGGTGTACCATATTTGGAGAGGTCCGCACTCCTCAGTCCAAGTCCTCAGAACAAGTCTGGGTACATCACGTCTGCTCCGTTTCCCTGATCTATCATCACCCTTTTTACCAGGAAACCGCCTATACGGGCATTGACTACCAGCACGTCGTCGTGTGGTTGGACCGTTCCGTCCAAATCGCTATCATCGAAGGCGATTGGTTCTTTGGTGGGCTTCATCCTCTTCCCATATGACGGCCCGTCCTAACTTTCCGCCGCCGTTGCTAGTGCCCACACCCCTTTCCCTCTTGCCGTGGAACATTTCTTGGTAGGAGCGTGGATGACTTCAATTATCTCGAGAAGGGGTGGGAGCAAGTTGCACCTATGTGGAGTGCCTTGCCCTGCTCCTCGGTCCCCCGCGTCCGTCACAAACTCCTTTAAGTACCTGGCTCCAGCCAGTTGCCGAAGATGATCTTTCAATACTCGGCATTGCTCGGTGGTATGTCCTTTATCTTTATGGTAAGTGCAGTACAAGTTCTGGTTCTTTTTCGTTGGATCACCACCCATCCTGTTCGGCCACCTAAAGTAGGGTTGATGCTTGATCTTGTCTAGAATCTTATGCACCGGTTCTTTGAACGCCACATTTACCTCCCCTGCCGGCGCCTCTGATCCCTGCATCCTTACGTTCCCTTGTATCCTCGGTGGGAAACTGTTCTGCCGGGGATGATTTATCATTGGCGCTTTACCTTTGTTTTGCAGCCGGTCATCCTCTAGCTGTTTATACTCTTCTATGCGCCTCATTAGCTGTCTCATGTCCTCGAGAGGTTTCTTAGTCAATCACTCCCTTAGGCCTGAATTCTCGGGCAGCCCCATCCTAAAAGTACTCGCAGCAATTTTTTCGTTCCTTCCACCGATCTCGTTGTAAAGCTCCCAATACCGACTGGCGTAATTACGAAGGGTTTCCCCCACCCTCATCTAAATTGACAGTAGTGCATCTACCGGTTGTGGTACACGGCTACAAGTAAGAAATCTAACTCCGAACTCCTATATCAATTCGGCGAAACCGCGGATGGAACCCTTTTGCAAACCATTGAACCACCTGAGAGTGGTAGGGCCCAAGCTTGAGGGAAACACCTTGCACATCAGCGCGTCATTTCGGGTATGCAATGACATCATTTGGATGTAGTGGCTGACATGTTCCACCGGGTCGGTCTTCCCGTCATAAGAGTTGAACGGGGGGCGTGTGAATCTGTCCGGCATTGGGGCGTGCTCAATGTCAGTTGAGAACGGCGACCGAGCAGCTCGGCGCAACGCACGGCTCATTGCGTCCATGGCCGCGTTGTGGTTCCGCTTTTCTTCCGGAGAATCCGAGCCCCGATCTGGATACTCCCGTGATTGTGAGCGTTCTCGACGCTAACCCCTGCGTAGGTGAGATTCTCGCAAAGGCGAGCGCTCTCAGTGACGGCGATATCCAGATTGATCGGACCCCGCTCCTTGTCGCTCCTCCCCGGCACCCGGTCTTCTTGCTCGGTTGTCCTGATTCATTCTCTGGTGCTTGTCTTCTGCCTCCAACTCTAAATCTCTCACCAACCTTCGCAAACACTCAAGCTCCTCGTCTCTTTCATCAAACCGCCTACGCCCCGAGGCACCGGATACCGTCTGTTGCGTTTGGTACGAGCCCTCTCCGAGTCCGGGCTTTCTTCTGCCCTCTCCTGACGCCTGTCTTCGCGCCCCTTCTGCCTTCGTTCTCGCCAAGACGACCCCCGAGAGGATTCGACCGAGCCACTTTCGGCGTCACTCCCCGAACAAGTTCCGGACATCTATCTCGTGTGCGAGCCTCAGCTGAACCACAGCAGCGTAGGAGTTTCCCACAGACAGCACCAATTGTGCGGGTCGCAAATGAGGCCTATGGGCTCAGCCCCACTTGGACTCACAACTTATTTGTTTGTTGGGCTGAATTTCCTACTATAGGTCGTTCTCCAACTAAAGGCTCAATGAGATCACTTTTCTCCTCCTCAGCAACACACCACTTCCTCTTCCTCCCCTAAGATATTCTCTCCATTTGACTTTTCTATTCCCTCTCTTTTCCACCCTCCTCTCAACCAACCCTTCCCTCTTATCCTCCCTTCCTATTTATAGTTCCTAGCTCAGACGTAGGTAATCATTGCTCTCATAGTTTGTGCCACAGAGGGTCCAGTAAGGTTTTCTATAAGTGGGAGGTCAGGTATGGGTGGCTTTGGGACTTGGTTCCCACCCCCGTTGGCAGCTCAGCAGAGTTGGTGCGCGCTTAGTGTTACGGAGGGTCCAATCAAGGGGATGGTAAGTGAGAGTCTAGGCTTGGATGGCTTTGGGACTTGGTGCCCACTTCCGTTTAAAGCTCGGCAGCGGCGCTTAGAGGGACTTCTCTGAGCAAAACAAAGATGACGCATCGTTCAGTGACCTTTCCGAACATGCCCAGTAAATATATGCCGAGCATAACTTTAGTAGTGAAGCTCGGGCCCCCGGGCTGCGGTAGTGAGGGCTGGGCTTTAGGGCGAATGAGAGTTGGGCCCAATTACTGTGCATTCGAAGCGGAGGTTAGGGGCTGAGTGGGCCCAACGGTTTGGATGCCGCACAGTATGGATACAAATTTTACTCTAAGAAGTCTAGATCTTAATCCTTCATTGGTTAAATTTTAATTTTTGGACAAAGGAGAAGAAACTAAACCTACTAGATTCTAGGATTAGATGCCTTATGAATTGGCTCCATCTGCATGCTACAGCCCCCCGACTCGTAAATAACTCGAGCCACCTCAAGTTCAAAGTATCAAACATTCCCATGTTGAAATCAAACATATTAATTTTGGGACAAACAAAAACACACATTCGTTTTCGAATTAAAAAACAAATTTTTCTATACCTAAGGTTTTGAAAGCTACCACGTTCTCAATACATCCAAATTGCTAGCATGCTTCTAACAAGATTCAATCATCCTAAGCATGATTCTAATACAATTTAAACATTCTAAGCATGTTTCTAACATGTTTTGAAAGATAAAGGGCAAATAAACAAAATTAAAATTAAAGACCAGTTTTTATTTTATTATTTTATTTTATTTTATTTTTAGAGAGCCTACCTATGGATGACTAAGGTTGTGTACACAAGCCTCCTAGGGTGCGTACTTAAGGCAGAGATTGTGTAACGCGTCCTGAGGTAGAAACCCCTATTCTAGCCTAAACATGCTTCTAGTCATAACACCTAAAACTAGGAAAAAAAAAAAAATTACTAAGGCTAAGAAAAATAAAGAGAAAAAGCCTAAAGAAGAAGTAATGAAAATAAAGAAAATTTCTGAAAAACTTAAAGAAAAATAGTTGTTAGCTATGCTCTAAGCAAAAACCATAGTAGGCTCATGGCATTTTGGGGCCTAAGGCAACTACTTTAAGTTTGATATATTCTTATATATCGAATATTAAGAAAATGTTTATTTAAATTTTGGTATTTTTGTCATTTAAAATCTATTTTTTTAAATTAGATGCAACATTACAAATTAAAACAAATCCATTGTATTACTCAATGACTATACAACTAAAATAAACACTATTTATTAAGTGAAGCAGCCAAATACTAAAAAGTTATGATAAATTTTTTTAATAAAACTATATATATTTGATATCTCTAAATAAAATTAGAGTATATATTTATTTACTAATAGGAGATTAATAAGTTCTTTCAACATTTGTGTGTGGGAGATTAAAGTTGAGTTTGAACTACACATTTGCATTTGCGTTTGGTGTTTTTGCCTTGGGTATCATGCGTTGTTTGCAGGACCCGCAAGTACAGAAAAACACAAATTTTACTTTAAAACTGTGTCCTACATTCACACACTTAAAAATTATTTTGTTACAATATTTTCAGTAATAAGTTTTCAATTTTAAGAAATAAGCAGTATCTAAACAGACCCTAAAATAACAATAACTAGTCATTGTCACATCTAATGAAAATATTTTTCTTTAACTACTAGTTTTTCTTTGATTAAAAAAACTACTTTTTATTTATTGGTGAATATTTGGCGCATAATTAATACTTTCATTAGTGTGTATATATATATATATATAGATAAAAGTTTGGAGGCATTTTTTCATTAGAGGATTTAGGCAGTTGCCTACTTGCCTCACGCCCTCACCCATTGAGCCGGCCTGTAAATGACTCCAGCCGCGTCAAGTTCAAGGCACCTAACCATTCCATGTTGAAATCAGACAAATTAGTTTTGGCACAACTTACAGTTTGGATAGGGTTGTCTTCAAATTTCTAAAGTCATAAAATATCTACACGTAACCTTTTAGTCATGCTGTACTGGACTGAATGCTTCGTCTCGACCTCACACGTTGTTAAATTTTGAATACAAAAGTCTATTACGTTTGACACCTGTTTTGTAAACAAATACTATGTAAAACGAGTCAGTCTCTTTCCTTCACAGTAGCAGTAGCGACCCAATTCTGTATGGAAGATTACCACCAAGTGAGTCGATAAGAATTCCTAGAAAATCCAAGTCCAAATTTCATCACGTTTAGCCCTTAAATTAGTGTATAAACCGCTATATATACCATGCCAAGTTCATTGGATTAGCACCAAGCCATACCACACTTGAAATCAGACAAATTAGTTTTGGCACAACTTACAGTTTGGATAGGGTTGTCTTCAAATTTCTAAAGTCATAAAATATATACACGTAACCTTTTAGTCATGCTGTACTGGACTGAATGCTTCGTCTCGACCTCACACGTTGTTAAATTTTGAATACAAAAGTCTATTACGTTTGACACCTGTTTTGTAAACAAATACTAACACTGTAAAACGTGTCAGTCTCTTTCCTTCACAGTAGCAGTAGCGACCCGATTCTGTATGGAAGATTACCACCAAGTGAGTCGATAAGAATTCCTAGAAAATCCAAGTCCAAATTTCATCACGTTTAGCCCTTAAATTAGTGTATAAACCGCTATATATACCATGCCAAGTTCATTGGATTAGCACCAAGCCATACCACACTCAAGTTCATTATTGATCAAAAATACTTGTTAGTTGTTACCACCAAAGCAACAACGATGAAAACCCTGGCACTCTACGGCCTTATCTTGGCCTTCTTTTTCTTATCTGGTATGCCTCGCTATCTACTTCTGATATGTATTACTACATTGCTTTTGTCGGTCTTTTTTTTTTTTTAATCACAAAATTTTAGGTTTCGACAATCATCATATCGGCTATACAATAAATCCATGAACCCCACGGATTAAGCTAATCTTTCACTTGAATCACATTTTAGATTTTATGTACTTGATACTTGTTCTTTCTCTATTGATCTCTTCTAATAGTCCATAGAAAAACGTGCTCTAATTAATGAACAGGTCACATTGAGGGCAAGTGCTAGATTTCATGCATATTTGGTTTACTTGCATGCAGGTGCTCACTCTGCTAAAATAACTTTCACAAACAACTGTTCAAAAACCATTTGGCCCGGAACCCTAACTTCGGATCAAAAACCTCAACTATCAAATACTGGATTTGAGTTATTATCCAAAGCTTCCTTAACACTGGATGTTCAAGCTCCATGGAAAGGCCGGTTCTGGGCCCGAACCCAATGCTCCACCAACTCAACAAATTTCACTTGCGAGACTGCTGATTGTGGCACTGGTAAGGTTGCATGCAACGGTACTGGTGCAATCCCGCCAGCTTCTTTAGTAGAAATCAACATAGCAGATAATCGTGGGATGGACTATTACGATGTTAGCCTTGTAGATGGCTTCAACTTGCCTGTTTCTGTAGCCACCAGAGGTGGCACTGGTGATTGCAAGAACTCAAGCTGTCCAGCCGACGTGAATGCAGTTTGCCCAGGGGAGTTGCAAGTGATAGGATCTGATGGGAGCGTGCTTGCCAGCAAGAGTGCTTGTACTGCTTTCAATCAACCACAGTACTGTTGCACTGGTGCATATAGCACCCCGCTAACATGTCCACCCACAAAATATTCTAGTATCTTTAAGCAACAATGTCCTCAAGCTTATAGCTATGCTTATGATGATCAAACTAGCACCTTTACCTGCTCTGGTGCACCCGACTATTTTATCACTTTTTGTCCATGAATTATAGAAAGGAATTATGCATTCCCAAATTTGTAATATGAAACTGATATGTTTCAAGTACTAGGCACATGTATGTGTGTGTCAAAGAAATAGTTATTTGAATAAAACATGTACAAAGTTTGAGGTTGTGCTCATGAGTTATGAGAATAAAGTGTTTTTCGTGCTACACTCTATCACTTGCTATTCATGTTGTACTAAGGTTGAAGATTTTTATTCTTGAGGGTAAGTAGATAAATTTAAATTAAAAAGTAAATTGCAAATCACACATTTCAAGTTTGGGGTCATTTTGTTCAAATGTTTCAAAATCGAAATCCACTCTCCTAATATCAGGAGGTCAATCTCTTTGTTAATACCGTGCAAATGTGTTTGTTAAGTGACAACTTAACATATTTTAATTGATTCAATTCTCGAAGAGTTGAAAAATCATTTGGTAGAATTTTTTTTGCCAACTTTCTCAACTTTTGAAGATAGGTTTGTTTTTTATGTTTTAAAGAGTTTGGTTTACTTGCATGCAGGTGCTCACTCTGCTAAAATAACTTTCACAAACAATTGTCCTAGAACCATTTGCCCAGGAACCCGAGCTTTGGATCAAAAACCTCAACTATCAAAGACCGGATTTGAGTTAGCATCCAAAGCATCCTTAACACTGGATGTCCAAGCTCCATGGAAAGGCCAGTTCTGGGCCCGAACCCGATGCTCCACCAACTCAGGAAAGTTCACTTGTGAGACTGCCGATTGTAGCACCGATCAGGTTACGTGCAACGGTAATCCAGCAATCCGGCCAGCTTCTTTAGTAGAAATCAGCATAGCAGCCAGGGGTGGGACAGACTTCTACGATGTTCGCCTTGTAGATGGCTTCAACTTGCCTGTTTCTGTAGCCACTAGAGGCGGATGCAAGGCCTCAAGCTGTCCAGCGAACGTGAACGCGGTTTGCCCAGCGAAGTTGAAAGTGAAAGGGTCTGATGGCAGCGTGCTTGCTTGCAAGAGCGCCTGTATTGCTTTCAATCAACCACAGTATTGTTGCACTGGCCCATATCGCCCCCCAAAATCATGTCCACCCACAAACTATTCTCGTATCTTTAAGCAGCAATGTCCTCAAGCTTATAGTCATGTTACTGATGATCAGAACAGCTCCTTTACTTGCTCTGGTGCACCCGACTATGTTATCACTTTTTGTCCATGAATTATAGAGAGGAATTATGAGTTCCCAAATTTGTAATGAGAAACTGATATGTAGAGTACTAAGGCACATGTATGTACGTGTCAACGAATAGTTATTTGAATAAAACATATACCAAATAAATACTGCAAAATTTTACTCATATTTTTGAGTAAAGTGTGGTAGTGCTTATGAGTTATGAGAAGGAAGGTTTTTTTTTGTTGTTGTTGTTGTTGTTGTTGTTGTTGTTAGCTCTCCTAAATAATCACTAAAGAAAGAGTGATTGGGCTTAGATCTGGTAAGTGACAACTTTGACCGATTCAACATGATAATAATACGTAAATATAGGTTAACATGATAATAATACGTGAATAAAGGTTGAGACTGGGTAGGGTTAAGAATTTATAATATATAAAAAAAATGAAGCACGTATGTGCGTGTATATATATTAATTGAATTAGATTTTATTTCATATTTAAAGCTACAGTAGAATTTTAACACGTGTTATATTTTCTTTGAATTTCAATGCTAGAATATATAGTTTTACATATAAACACAATTATAATAAAATGCTTATTAATAACTATCATAATCATCAAATTTCATATTTTTACCCAAAAAAAAAAATTCATATTATATAAAACTCTCATATGCATTGCAGGGGTTACCAATTAGTTTTTCAAAATTTTCAAGGTAATTCTATTAGGAAGTTTTTAAAATCTTATCTATCCACTTTGAAATGCGTGAATTGGATTTTTCAATTATCTCATTAATAATTTAACTAATAAAAATTTGCAATAGTCAAGATTTTTTGTTGTTGGAACATTTATTTAGTAAAATAAAAGTTTATTAAATTAATTTGTTGATTTAAATGATAAAATGACCATGTTAACGGTTACTCTTAAGACAATTGTTAATAAACTATATTAAGAAAGTTTTTAACACCATTTTCATGAAAAGTATAAAAAGTTACTAAAAAATTAATTGTTTTATCATTTTCCCATAAACATATTTCTAAAAATAATTCCTAAAACAATACACTTAGAGCATTCGTTATTCGTTAACATTTCTCAATGACAAAACTGAGCTTTGTGTGGTTAATAAGCATAATTGTGGAGTTAGTGTTATTATAGAAAATCCTCAATAAGTAGTGTTTTAGGAATTTTATGGAGGAGTTATCTTAAAATCTCTAAAGATTCTTAAGCCAATAATCTTCTTTGGTAGTAATAAATATATACGACATTACAATTATGAACTGTTAATACTATATGTGTCAAATTTTTTTAATAATATATTGGTTGGTGTGCATAAATTTAAGATGATTGTTTGTGTTTTTTGTTGTTGTTAATTGATTTATATGTATATATATATACAAGATAAAATTTTTATTATAGCCTAATCTAAATGTATATGTGTGTGAAGTTCATTCTTAAAAACTTGAATTCTGACCCTTACACCTCACACCCCATAAGCACTTATACTTGTAAAGTGATCATCGCTTGTAATATTTATGTACAAATTGATTTTATATATATATATATATATATACAATATAGAAATTCTATTATAACCTAATTTAAGTTTATGTGTGTGAAGTTTCTTTTTAGAGACTTGAGCTCCAACCCTTATCTCTCATACCTCACAAATACTTATATTTATGGAATGATTATCACGCCAAGAGTGCATGGTGGTATGTACAAATTGACATTATTTTTTGAAAAAAATAAAGAAATTAATTAATGCATTAGTATATATACCCTAAATTTATCCATATTCTTGGCTTTTGTTAGCCTTGGTTAAAACATATTTAATGCTTTATTATTAAATAATATTTTAAGAAAATTTTGATTGATACTTTAAGGACAGTGCTCTGTAAAATATTTTTTAAAACTTTTTCTAGAGAATAAAGTCAAAAAAATTTTTAGGTGGGCAATCTGAGGTAATCCTCAACTATTTTAGGTGGGCAATCTGAGTTAACCTTCAACTACGAGAACAAATGCAATGACTTTGGTTAGGTGCCAGACCGTCAATTGGTGATTCTAATCCTCGACACGATTCGGGAACTTTATATATATTCTTCACACTTGATGAATGTCAAGGTAGCATTTGTGCTAGGACCAAGTGCACCAACAATGACTTATTCTAATTTTTATGGGAAACCGGAGACCGGATTAGGCACCAAGCACTATAAGAAATGAGAGCTATAGTTATCTTTTTTTTTTTTTTTTTAATTGCGGCTATAGGTTAGGCCTTATAGCTGCGTTTTTTCAACTGTGGCTATAGGCTAAGACCTATAGCTATGTTTTTACAAAACGCGACTATAAACCCACTTTGGGCTGCGTTTAAAACGCGGTTATAGCCTGGACCTATAGTTGCGTTTTTTAAAATGCGGCTATAGGCTCAAACTTGTAGCTGCGTTTTTAAAACGCGGCTATATACCATCTTTGGGTTGTGTTTAGAAATGCGGCTAAAACCTCTACATTGGTTTTGTCTATAGCCGTGTTTTAAAAAACGCAGCTATAGTTTGTTTGTTTGTTTTTTTTTTTTTTTTTTTTTTTTTCATTTTTTTTCCTTGTTAAATCTGTAATTCCTACCCAAATATACAAGAACAATTCCCAACAAATTGCCAGCGAATAGATAATTTCATTACCAAAACCAAACAAGTTCCTAACAAAAAATTGCCAAAAGATTTTTACATCACAAATGTTAGGACATGTGTGAATCATGTTAGAAATATATGTGAATATAGAATTTGCTAATCCTTTGAAAAAGGCACTCTGCTTGTAATTAGGTAGATCTAAAATTTGTTTAATACTTCAAGAAACAAGATTTCAAGTTCAAGTATTAAGACCATGCAAATCTGTCCAAGAATCAAGTGAAGAAATGCTGGATTTTAAAGTTTGACAAATAGAATCTATCGAAGTTTAAAAGGCAGCTTTAGCCCGATGCTCAACAGCTGCTCGATAGATAAGCTAACTATCGAGATTTATGAAACTCAGATTTTCAGTTCTGATTTCATTCCAATCCGTGTGTACATGTTTAGGTTTTCTTTTCTCACAACCCTAAACATATATAAATATTATTTTGAGGGCCGTCAAAGGTTGCGCAAGTGCGAAACAAAGTTTTGTTCATGCAAATTGTGACCGGACAGAATTTGCCCTAATTCATCTTTCTCTTGAAGAAATTGCTACGTTTGTACATCGTTGAGTTTTATGACCAAGGAGTTTCGTGATCTTCATTGTGTTGATAAACTGAAATACTTTGCAACCAACATCTTTCTTAAATTAGTGAGTAAGCCATGTACTAGGATCTGCGCATTGATTGATTAGTCACGTACTAGAAGCTGTGCATTGAAAATGAGAAACTGTCACTACAAAACAAGTCCAATTGTGTATTGGGATAAGGATTCAACTGTAGGTTAGTATAAAGTACTAGGATTCCTTTACTTGTAACCTCTTGTTGTGATAATAGTGAATTATCGGGAATGATGACCTTAAAATCACCTAGTGAGGTTTTTGCCTTAGAGGTTTTCCCCATTCATAAACAAATCACCATGGCAACTTTCTTTTCCACTGCATATTTACTTACTTGGTGATTGTTTGTACTATCACGTGTTTTGCATGTTAATTGACTTAATTGATTAACTTGGCTAAATCAATTGGTTAATTTATCAGAACGGGTCAATACATTCTTGCCCTATCAAAAAAGAAAAAAAAGGAACAAGGATTTTTTACATCACAAAAAATTGCCAGCAAGCATCATGGTAATTGATTAGCCAGTTTCTAGTTGCAAAAAGTAAGACTAAATTACTTCTCTAGAACAAGTTCTAGACCACCATCCTGTACAAACATGCCAAGAGGGAAAATGTGGCAGCGACCCTACTCAATTTCTATATAAACCAATCTGTGGTGTCCTATGAAGTCAGCTTGAATCATGGGCATAATGTGGTAGTCCGGATCGAACCCATTGGTGGGACTCTAGTTGATGGGCTTGTGCCATGCCTTATTGTGGATTATGCTCAAGATACAAGCAATGTGTGTCCATCTAACTTAGTGGTCACAAACAAGGATGGGAAAATATATTGGTTGTCATAGTGCATGTAATGCGTTAAAGGATCCAAAATATTGTTGCATTGGGGATTATAGTAGTCCACAAGCTTGCCAGCCTAATGAGTTTCAGCTGTATGGGACTTTGATCCAACTTGGAGTGTTCACCAAGTTAACCACTTCTCCGAGTTTTTAGATTTGGCAGCACATAATTGAGGAAAAAAAGGATCTGGATGTTTTCGCAATTGGTTCTGTAGAAATAGACTTTGGGTAGAAGACAAATCATTTCTTATTAATGATGTAATCCCAATGGTCAGGAAAACCCACTGTGATTTTATTTGGGCCATCCCAGAAAAATCTTCTCCTCCCACTACATTAAATCCAAATCGGGTTTGTTGGTCTCCTTCGATAAACCCTTTAGTCAAAGTTAATTTTGATGGTGCAGTGTTTAAGGAGTCAAGAGAAGCAGGATTGGGGTGGTTGTTCGAAATTCTCGGGCTTGGTTTTGGTGTTTACGAAAGAGAAAATACTCTTACCCCACTCAGTTGCTGATGAATATATGGTAGCAGTGAAGTTCTTAAGTTTTGCCCAAGGCCTCAAACTTTCATCCATTATTAGAGGGTGACTTCGAAGTTATCATTAAAGCTCTTAGTATAGTAAAGATGAATCATTCTCCTCCTATGGTCACCTCATCATTGAGGCTAAATTATTTACACATGCCTTTTCTTCTCTTGGTTTTTGTCATACTTGTAGATAAGGTAATTCTGTAACTCATATCTTTGCTAGACATGCTAGATATGTTAGCAATTTATCTATGTAGATAAAGGATGTTGCTCCACACATCAATAATGTACTCGTAACCAACTTTAGCTAATCTCTTTTCTAATAACAATGCTTGACTTTTTTCTATTGAAAAAAAAAAAAATCTATTGAAAAAAATTGGAAAACAAACAGTTTATCACAAAATAATAAATTCATTTCCCCAGTCACAAAACTAACCACAACTAAATTTTAACAAAATCTATTTCCAATAGAACTAGTAAGAAACCAAAATTCTAGTCCTATAAAATTTCATTTTCCAATCATAGAAACCACAACTAAATTTTAACAAAATATACTTAAACCAAACAGGGAAACACTAAACAATAATGTATATTAAAGCTCCCATCTCCACAATGTCTTGTTTTTAGTTGGTGGTTTTTGGTTTGCTAACACTACCATGTGATTCCCCTGTGACATACTAAGTTGAATTTTAAGGCCATGTGAGCACGCTCATGTGCGATTCTATGCAGGTCCATCCTAATTGGCAAGAGTATGCCACTAGCCTTATGGGTGGGAAGTCGCCATTTGGTTTTTTTTCAAAAACCGATTTGAATCTTTATAGAGAGCTCTAAAAAAACAAAATGAGTTTGAAATTAGGGTACAAACTTTGGAAGGTATATGGCAACTAAACATCCTAAGTTGAGTGGGTTGAACTCCACTTATGTACCTCATAGTCATGTTTCAAAAAAAAAAAAAAAAATCCCCTTAAGAGGAACCTTTCTAAACATATCATTTACAAATTAAAAAAAAAAAAAAAAAAAAATCTCTCCTTAGGGTTTTGAAATCTACCACATTCTCAACACATCCAAACCCTTAACATGCTTCTAACAAGATTCAATCATCCTAAGCATGATTCTAATAAGATTTAAACATTCTAAGCATGTTCCTAACATGTGTTGAAAGATAAAGGACAAAAAAACAATATTATAATTGAAGAACATTTTTTTTTTTTTTGAGTTTCTAAAAGAGCCTACCTAAGAATGACTAAGTATCCGTTTGGATTACGATGAAAGTCTCTTGCATTTGTGTTTCACATTTTCATATGTGAGACCCACGGCTATAGTGTAGGAAGAGCAAAGTGTTTTCAGCAAAATTATGCTTTTCCAGTTGGTCCTGTGCACTGTTTACGGGACCTGCAAGTACTTTATTTTTAAAAAAAAATTAAATTAGGTCCTACGGTACTATTCACACATTTAAAAATTATTTTGCTACAATATTTTCAGTTTTCAACAATTAGCACAAACCTTAAGGTTGTGTACACAAGCCTCCTTGGGGGCGTATATAAGGCCAAGGTTGCCCATGAGGTAGAAACCCCTCTTCTAGCCTAAACATGCTTCTAGTCATAACACCTAAAACTAGATGAAAAAAAAAAAAAAAAAAATACGGAGGCTAAGAAAAATAAAGAGCAAAAACCTAAAGAAGAAGTTATAAAAATAAAGAAAATTTCTGAAAATTTTAAAGAAAAAAAAAGTTGTTAGCTATGCTTTAAGCAAGAACCAGGGCCGACTCATGGGTTTTAGGGCCTAAGACAACTACTTTAAGTGTGACATATTCTTATATTTTGAATATTAATAAAAGATTTATTTACTTTTGGTATTTTTTATTATTTAAAATGTATTTTTTTTAGATGCAAAATTACAAATTAAAACAAATCCATCGTATTACTTAATGACTATACAACTAAAATAAACATTATTTATTAAGTGAAGCGACTAAATACTAAAAAATTATGATTGAAAATTTTAATAAAATTATATATTTGATATCTCTAAATAAAATTTGATTATATATATATATATATATAATAGGTGAAACTGAGAGAAACTCAAATTAGAAATCCAAATTTGAGTTCCAATTTTGTGCTATGTGTCTAGATTTATGTGGAGACCACATTATAATTATCCTTCTAATTGTTCAATTCAAATATGAAATTAGAGTACAATTTTGTGCCATATGTGTTAAAAAATTTCTTAATTTTTGTGCCAAAACTAAGATCACATCATAAATATCCATCAAAATATTCATTGTATTTATTGCAATTTAACTACCGAGGAGTCAAATGAAGCAAGCGTTAAATGATGCTCTAAAGAAGAGAGAAAATTCTTAAGGGAAGAAACAAAGAGGGATAAGAGACATGGTCAACCCACTTCCCCTCTGCCTATGCTTCCTACCCCTTATTTTCACACCAAAGGAAACAGAATGTAGAGGAAATTAATGGCAATGTGTTAAGGATAGACCTCACCTACAAATTAATAGTCCTACAACTATGGAACCATCTATTAATGATCAACACAACAACAGATGGTAGCAGATAATGATTGACACAATAAAAAATTGCAACTCCACTGGTACTCCTCTCTCTCCAAATTTCGGCTTCAAACTTAATCTTTTATGCAATATTCGTTTCTTCCAAATATCACAAAATAATAAATTTCACTTCCAAAGACACTAGTAACAACTTAACTAACAATCCTTTGACAAGATTCTATTCAAAGAATAGAGAGATACATCCTTAAACAAGCTTTGGTGGTCCATCATGTAAGCGTAAATCCTCTCTCTCTCTCTCTCTCTCTCTCTCTCTCTCTCTCTCTCTCTCTCTCTCTCTTTGTTACCCTTATCATCAATATATATATAAAAGCAGATACCTCATGTGAGAAGCATGAGGTTTTGCCAAGTGGCATATTGTACGACATCCTTCTCATTTAGGCTTCCACCTCATCTAAATTTAGCATTTATGTCAAATTATTAAGTAACGGTAAATGCATTTATTTCAATGTATTAATAAAATTCAAAGAATTTGTATACATTTATAACTTTACATACTTTGAATTGATATGGATGGATTTAAAAAGTCATGCAAAATGTAAAAATAAAATTCAAAGAATTATTAATATTTTTGTGTGTGTTCTAATAATTATTACTGTTTACTTAAAAAAATTCAAAGAATTTGTATACATTTATAACTTTACATGCTTTTAATTGATATGGATGAATCTAAAAATTCATGAGAAATATAGGAATCAAAAAACTTTTCAATTTTCTGCATAAGACTAACTTCAATGCAAAATTGCAAGAATCGAATTCAATGAATTAGGCAAATATTATTTGTCTCCACATTTGTCCAATATAAATCCCCATGTATAATTTCACTATAATCAGGTGACATTTCTTAGTTGCATGAATTAGAGGAATTTTCCTCCCAATGTATTTAGTTTGAATTTAGTTTTAATAGAAAACCTCATAGATTAAGTGTGACTAATAATAATACTATTCATGAAATCAATGGGTCTTAAATAATTTCTTACAAAATTTATCAAAATGCATCACGCATCATGCGGGATATCGACTAGTTAGATACTAAATTTCACTTCCAAAGACTCTACTAACGACTTGACCAACCATCCTTTGACAAGATTCTATTCAAAGAATAGAGAGATACATCCTCAAACAAGCTTTGGTGGTCCATCATGTAAGTGTAAATCCTCTCTCTCTCTCTCTCTCTCTCTCTCTCTCTCTCTCTCTCTCTCTCTCTCTCTCTCTCTCTCTCTCTCTCTCTCTCTCTCTCTCTCTCTCTGTGTTACCCTTATTAGCCACATTAAAAACAGAGATAGATAGAGTTTGTCGACTAAACATACATACTCAAAGGAGGTTTTTTTTTCCTCACTCAAACGGTCCATCATCTTACCCAATTACCTGCCATACCATTACAAACTCAGTTTTTTTTTTTTTTTTTTTTCTATGAAAATTTCAGGCACCAAACAATGATTGGGGTTCAAAAGTAGGGATGGATCTTTTCGATATCATTCTCACTAAGGTTCATCTCTCTCTCTCTCTCTCTCTCTCTCTCTCTCTCTCTCTCTCTCTCTCTCTCATTTAGTTTTCATTCCCTTAATTTGAAATAGTGATGAGTTTGTCTCAATTATTGATCTTTGCAACTTCAATGGTTTAGTTTTATTTATATAAAATTTGTGTGTGGGATTTGGTACTAAAGTGGTAAAAGGGTGGTGGGTAATTCAAATTATTAGTGTCATAATATTGGAACTACTAGAAATAGTGGACACTAAGTCACTGTGTTATTGGAGTGTTTTGAAATGGATTAGAATTGGTAGATTGTCCATTTTATTCCTACCCATAAAATTTTAATGGAATTGTTTTGGACAACTAGAACTCTAAATAGAGTGGAGGATTGTATCACAGTTCTGTTTTATTTCATGTGAATTTCAGTGCATTGTAGAATAATAAAACTAACCATCATAATAGTGGAGCCACAATCATTAACTATAGCATCAGTAACAAAACCAGAAGTTTCAATTGGTTTGTCATTTGGCTACATTCAATTGTTCTTCTTCCTTGTGTTCACAAAAAAAATTAAATAAAGTTATCCATGGTTGAATTGTTAACTAACAGCTCCTACTGAAGATGACTTCAGAACATTCTCTATAGTCACACAAGAGGAGTAATAAAGAAGGGGTGGCAGCTAACATGCTAAGAATGAGTAATTCTTGGTCTTTGCCAGATTCTTACTTAGGGTGTCCTCCTTAATATATAATTAGATATATCAAGACAGAAAAATTACAAAATCCTAGGAATAGAAGCCTCAAAAGTCTTGCACGAAGAAACTTAGGCAAGGAATGGTGGCAAGATTATAAAATTATAAGTTGCACTAGATAGCCATTCTCTTGACATTAGAAGAGAACTTTAGAACTAATTCTACATATATTAAGATCAAATACTACTTTTGCTCCATTCATTTAATTTAGGGTCTCCATTTATTTTCAATTAGGGATCAATCTAGCTATAGAAACTCTCCATCAAGCATGCTAAAGTTGGAGAATAAGGAATGAATGATCAATGATGTCTCGGATTTGAAGCTGGCTTGAATTAAGAAGAATAAAAATTGTGTTAATGCGGGTACCAATAGAAGTATATATTGGGTTGGAAAAAGTAATTGGATTCAAGTACATATAAACACATAAATATCACTTCTAATGCTCATAAATCACATGGATATCATTATCAAAGCTTAGACTAAAGAAACTCAAGCAAAAGTATATAAACCCAAAAATATTAAAAATATTTACCTCAAATAAAAGATGTGAAGATGTTCATGGGTTCATAAAGATTTTCCGGTGACATTGCCGAAAAATGATGGTGAGATGGTGGTTTGGAGTGAAGTCTGGTGGGAGAGTGTGGGAAATGAGTGTGTATGTGTGTGTGTGTGTGTGTGTGTGTGTGTGTTTAAGTGAAGAGAAAAGAAAGAAAATGAAAGAAAGAAAAGAGATGTGAGGGGCCGGGCAAAGGATAAGGGAATGAGTGAAAATGAGTGGTGGGGGATTGTTGGGTTAGGTGGGGCACATGTGGTCCAATAAAAATCTGACTTCCTTTTTTATTTTATTTTATTTTTTTTTTTTGGTCTAATTGACTGTGACAGGGACGTTACATCTATGGACCATAATATTTTCTGTTGTTACTAATTTCCCATCATAGGTGTTATTTGCAACACCGTGCCTTAGTTCCATGATACATATTTGGAAGTATAAGAGCTATAAATCTACAACCTAGTTGTAAACAAATTTATGTTGTTAAAGATCCATGGAGTTAATATTTTAGCCACCATAACACATAGGTCTAAATAAAAAAATCATGCCAAAATTCATGATTGGGTTGTGATTTATCGTTTCTTTCTACTTCTATATAATATACGTTTCAATATTTTGCAATAGTTAAAACATGTTAAGTATAAATAGAAGCCCATTCTCTCTCTCTCTCTCTCTCTCTCTCTCTCTCTCTCTCTCTCTCTCTAAGAAAACCTTGACACTAATTTTTTTTGTTTGTTGTTTTTTTTTTTTTTTTTAATTATTTAAATCTTTCACATTTAGGGCAAGTTTTACATTCAGGTGATTGTGCTAAGGTGTTGAAATCCCCATATTGAAGTTGATGAGAACATAGATATAAATGTGAAAGAAAATGAAGATTGTATCATGATATCACATCCAGCGAATATTGTAGGGTCAGTTTTTGTACCCAAGCCTAAGAGGGATGGATTATGAGCCCAATGAACCAAGACAATGAATTTGTAGAGAGTGCGAAAGAGTGGGTGTTGCAAATTAAACAGTGATTAATTATGGTATTTAAGGATGCATTAGCACAAAATCATGCTTGACTAACTGGACAAGTGTATGTCCGAAGAGGTGTATACTAATGAAAGGTGATTACAACTCTTGGAGCTACAGTAAAATTATTTCCTACTTCTCTCCTTTTTTTCTCCATCCATTTTATCAGAGACCCTTCTCCTTATATAGCACCCTCTCCCATCATCTTCATCGTCACTTGTTCTTCATCTAAGCATCCATTTGATGCATGTCCCATCAGGTATCCTCTTTAACTCTCTGTGAGTGGTGGTAGCTGAGATTAACTGTTCAGGGTCTTCTCCACATTAATGCAGCCAGAAAAGTAGCTCAGTGCATTTAATTGGTGGTAGCAGCTTTTCTTGAGATATTTCCTGTCCTTATCATCCCCAGGTATGCCCAGACTTATCTTTGTCGTTGGGATTGCCAGGAAGGTCATTCGGACCTTCCATTTGTTTGTTGATCAAGACTATTGTATCGAGGAGTAGAACCTCTTCGACAAAAGGTGACATCTTGGATATACTCTTCCTCCATTTCTGGGTTGGTTGCGTTCAGATGAACTCTACCCCGACCCGTTATTCCTCTTCGGACATAAATAATCTTCAATACAGGCCCCGGCCCAATAGGTATGTCTGGCTTTTACCCCCCCCCCCCACCAAATATCCTAAAATTTAATTTTTCCCTCGCATCCGAAGAGAAAAAGTGGGATTTTGACTTGTCACGAGGTAAGAAGCTTGAGAATAGACAAATATCTGAACTGGCACGTGTGTAGGCATAGATATAAGCGCTTCATCATTGCCGCTGTTGTTTTCGTATTTCTAAAGCGCTGCATTAATTAATCTAGGCAGCGCCTTGTCCTTTGTATCCAATGGTGGGTTGTTGATCTAACAGGCGTGGTTCTTCCCCAGGATTTGGGCGAGGTAACTTCTGCCCCTTCGTTTGACCTCGTATAAAATCTCAGGAGAAGTTACTCCTTCTTTACTTTGCAAATTATCAGACTGCCCAGCAAGAACAAGCACACGACTCCATCACGCTCTTTCAGTCATCGATCCTAGTCTTCTCCAGAATCTTTGAGAATCCTTGTGCGAGTTCGAAGATCAATCTCCAGTTTAGTTCCTGTAAGTTCTCATCTTTTCGATCCTTCAGTCTTCTCTTTGGCCAGTTTTCTCAACCTTTGAACAATTACTCCCTAGTTGCTACGCTCAGTGCTTCCCTCTTTCTGTTTAAGTGTGATGGGTAAACTCCAGTATCTGGTGGACAGTCCTACCCAGTTGGAGGAATTTAGGGCCATATATCGCATACCCCCAAATGTGGGTGTGAGGTATTGCCCTCCAGAAAAAATACTAATGAATCGAAGAATAGGCGAAATCGTAATCCCCGTCATCGCTTTCCTAGAAGGGGGTATGACAATCCCCATGGGCCCCATCACCACTAGTTACCTTTGAAACCATAGGCTTAGTCCCGAACAGTGTGCGCCCAACATGTTTAGGATCTTAGAAGCAGTTGAGGATCTTAACCGTCACCTAGGATTGGGGCTCACCTGGCTGGATGTGGTACACATGTACGAGTGTCACAGCCAACAAGGGGCGGGATATATACTAAAATCCCGGTCTGATATTGTTAGGCTTGTCTCCTGTCTTCCTAAATCCAACAAAGGGATGAAGGACGACTATGTGATCGTCTCGAGCGCATGGCACGATGGTCATCATTGCCCAACCAAGCCAAGAGAGCCAGGTGGGACATGCTAGACTTAGGTTCACTAACAGTAGGCTTAGGATCTTCGCCTTTTAGCAATTTTTAATTCTCTTCGCACTACTATTTTCAAGTCTCTGATTGAATTCAGTTCTGATTTTTGATAGATAGAGACCGCGTTACTCCTCGGCTCAGCCTCACAAACACCGCCGCCCTCAATTACCTGTTAAGATCGGAAATCTTTATAAGTGAGGACGGGCAACTCAGGTCGATTCCGCTTATCGTTGGGTATACAGCGAAACCGAAGGATTATCAGTCGATTGGCAACGCGATAATGCAGGGAGATTATCGTCTCAACCGCATAGACGTTACTCAGAAAGGCTTCTTGGCACCGTACGACCTCGCACCCGTACCACATCCAAACCTTCAGGGTGTACCCCCGCTCGTCCAGCCGATCCAGCAAATTTCTCTTGAACCGACGGTTGTAGGCGAAAGGGTTGGCTCTTCCACCTCTTCGCTAGAGGAGCAAATAGATAAATTTAAGTTTGGGGGAGAAGGTTCAGGAGGGGATCGAGTGATAGAGGTTTCAGACGCCGAAGAAGAAGCCGACAGGCAGTCCAGTATCCATCCTGTTTTGATAACTGCCCATCCCGAAGACTCTTCGGACAAAGATATGGTGGATTTAAAAAGTTTAATGAAAAATAGGGGCAAAAAGGCGGAGACCAAAGGGAATGGTACGTCCTAACCAGCTGCGAACCTTCCACCGCCACCTCCTCAGATTCCTCTAGATCTTGGCATCAAGCAAGTGCCAGATCCGAAGAAGAAGAGACCCATCATTGACACTGAGGAGAGGGATGTGGCTCCCCCAAGAGGGGCCAAGCAGCAAAAGGTGGTGAAAGACCACCGGAACAAGAGGGCCTTTTCTACTGAGACCCGAGAGGACCTCCATGTAGCCGACGTGCGCTGAGGGCCCCGCACCTTGTCCCCAAGGCTGGAGCTAGATGGCGCTCCAATCCCTTGGGACACCTCCCTCAGAAACTACAATGGGGGGAGGGCAGGTGTTGTTACAGAGGCTCTGGAGCAGTCACTTCTCCTCCCAAAGGATATGGACTCGTATCGGCGATTCAACCAATACGACCTCTTCCTATCCCTCAAAAGGGATATAGCCATGGTGAGTGAACTGATCCTCTTAATTCAGATGCTGCTTTTTACTTTACCTCCTGTCTTTACTCTATGTTGAAAATTCTTGTCATGCAGATTACTCAGCAAATATATGTGGCCGAGGAGTGGAACAAGAAATAATCCAACCTTGAAGCCCAAGCTGCAACCCAATCTCAATCAGAGGTAGAAAAATCTCTAGGCAGCCTGAAGGGGGATTATTCTCTGCTCTCCGAGCAATTGAAAGAGATAACCAATCAGAGGAATAGTCTCAACGCTGGACTCAGGCCGAAGAGCAGCGTAAAAGGTTGAACATGGCAGAGATCAACCTGGCGATTGAGAGGGAGCTGGTGAAGGGTCTTAAGGTTGAACTTCAAAAGGCCAAGGAGAGCGCTCGAATAGCTGAGCAAAATGCTCGACTGGCCAAAGAGGCAATTGAGGCTGAGAGAAAAGCAGCCTACCAGCTGGGGGTGGATGAGACCGGGACCCAGCTTTCGGAGCAATTTGCCTTGGTTAGTCGAGACTACTGCGACATAACCTGGAAAAAGGCATTGGATGCTGCTGGAGTCCCCCCATAATCTGACTTAAGATTACCTGGGAGTATATACTACGATCCTGAAATCCGAGAGCTCCTAGGGTCTAATCCCCCTCCTCCTACACAGCTCCCTGAGGCTTCGGAGCAATCCTTGGTCGGCTAACTCCCACTAGTCAACCTTGAGGTTTCCAAGGAATCTAGTCGGCCCGATGATCAAAACAAGCCTGTTGAGGCTCCCAAGGACAAGGACAAAGTTTTGGGGGAGAAGAAGACCCTCCCAGAATCCAAGGACCAAGCTGCTGATCCCTTGGTCTCTCAGTTGAAGGCCTAGAAATTTAGGGGTTTCCATTTTGTACTTATAATAGTTTCTTCTGTTATGCAAGGATTTTGTAAACTCTTTTCTCTTAATCAATGAAACTTTTTCCCTTTTATTTCTTGTGTCTTCGTTGCATATCTTATGACTTATTATTGTTGCAAGCAACTGTCCCTTGTAATTATGGTGACAATATGGATAAATTTATCCACCATATCATGTAGATGACGTAAGTAGTTAAAATTGGTACTAAAAAGAACAGTTAGTATAAGGCTTACCAACAAGCCACGAAAGCAGCAAGTGATTATGGGAGCTTCACAAGTCTTTTCAAATATGCGTAGAGAGCATTATTACCCCTTGTTTTTGAATTAAATATGACTAGGGAATCCTATCATAAATTTGAATTAACTTAAATACATTCGAGAATTTCAAGCGTAGCTCGTCATAAAGTCATATTTCAGTAATAATAACTGTATGGGGGGTGTTGACTAACCCATATCATCCGGTCCGAGGGCTAGAGGCGAGAAAGGTTTTGAGTTGGAACAGTTAGAGGAATTGCAAGGGAGTGTTAACTAACCCATATCATCTGGTCCGAGGACTACAGGCATGAATAGATTTAAGTTTAAACACTTAGCGAAATTGTAACAGAGTGTTAACTAATCTAAATCATCTGGTCCGAGGACTACAGGCATGATTAGATTTAAGTTTAAGCACTTAGAGAAATTGTAACAGAGTGTTAATTAACCTAAATCATCTAGTCTAAGGACTACAGGCATGATTAGATTTAAGTTTAAACACTTAGAGAAATGTAGCGGAGTGTTAACTAACCCAAATCATCTGGTCCGAGGACTACAGACATGAATGGATTTAAGTTTAAACACTTAGCGAAATTGTAACAGAGTGTTAACTAACCTAAATCATCTAGTCTAAGGACTACAAGTATGATTAGATTTAAGTTTAAACACTTAGGAAAATGTGCTTCAAATGACAAGTTGGCATGCTGATTAAAGGGAAGATTCGATTAATAATAGTACCTTTTGAGGTTATTTACATTCCAAGGGCGGGGTATCACATGGCTATCTAAATCTTCAAGGAAATACGTCCCAATGCTAGCCCCTGAAGTAATACGATATGGCCCCTCCCAATTAGACCCTAATTTTCCCCAAGCTGGGTTCTTTGCAGTGCCGACAACTTTCCTCAGCACTAAATCACTAGGTTCCAAAGGTCTTGGCCTTACGTTGGTGTCGTAGCCCTGCTTGAGCTTTTGTTGATAATGTGCCAGACGAACCATTGCACTTTCCCTTCTTTCCTCAACCAGGTCCAAACTCTTCTCTAGCTGCTCATTGTTGTCAATCAGATTGAATGAACTAGTTCTCAACGTCGGGAACCCAGTCTCCAAAGGTATTACAGTTTCAGCCCCATAGGTCATTGAGAAAGGGGTCTCCCCAGTAGATCTACGAGGCGTAGTTCTTTAGGCCCAAAGTACATGCAGCAATTCTTCTACCTATTTGCCCTTTGCATCGTCCAATCTCTTTAGGCCATTTACAATGACCTTGTTGACAGCTTCCGCTTGGCCATTACCTTGGGGATAAGCTGGGGTGGAGTATCTATTCATGATTCCCAATTCGCTACAATAACTCCTGAATGCTTTGCTATCTAACTGCAGGCCATTGTCCGAAATAAGAGTATGAGGAACCCCAAAACGAGTGATGATATTCTTCCACACAAACTTTTGTACATCTACATCTCGGATGTTGGCAAGAGGTTCAGTTTCGACCCATTTGGTGAAGTAGTCAGTGCCGACTAGCAGGTATTTCCTGTTCCCTGCAGCCTTAGGGAATGGCCCCACGATATCTAAGCCCCATTGAGCGAATGGCCACAGACTGGATAGTGAGTTGAGGGTTCCACCTGGCTGATGTATATTCGGCGCAAATCGCTGACATTGATCGCACTTCTTAACGTACTCCTGGGCTTCTTTTTGCATGTTCGGCCACCAATAACCTTGAGTAATGGCTCGATGAGCCAAAGATCTACCCCCATTATGACTCCCACAAATCCCTTCATGCAACTCTTCCAATAGCAGCTCAGCCGCTCCAGGATGAATGCATAGCAGGTACAGCCCTGGATAGGAGTGTTTGTACAGTCTCTGGTTCTTAGATAGCCAGAACCTGGTCACTTTCCTTCAGACTTTATCAGCCTTTCCCCTTTCTTTGGGCAAAATATCACCCTGCAAAAAGTTAATGATAGGATCCATCCAACTAGGCTAGGCCTTGATCTAGTGAACCTGTACTGCCTCTGTTCCTGCTTCTATAGGCCCATGCAGGTCCTCGACGAGGATGACTCCCGGCAAATTCTACGCCGAGGAGGTAGCAAGCGTAGCTAGAGAATCAGCATGTGCATTACAATTTCTGGGGATGTGTAGCAAAATAAAAAAGTCAAACCCCGACCATAAGCGCTTAACTCGACTCAGGTATCCCTGCATTCTCTCATCCTTCGCTTCAAATTCACCTTGCACTTGACCGACTACCAATCTCGAGTCCGAGAATGCTTCCAATGACTTTCCTCTCATTCTCCAAATCATGGTCATTCCTATCAGTAAGGCTTCGTATTCGGCCTTATTATTTGTGGCCGTGAAGTTCAATCTTATTGATTTTCGATAACTATCTTCTCTGGAGATATTAATACCAGTCCTACACCAGAACCCTTTTGATTTGCTGCGCTATCCATGTACATTTCCCAATGGGAAGGGCTTTGTTGAGAGATCATGTCAACCGATTTTTCATCCATGTCCAATGTTGGTATCGCTTCTTCTAAATGGGGTTCCGTGAACTCGGCCACCAAATCCGCAAAGATCTGGCCTTTGACCGACGTGTGGGGCATATATTTAATGTCGAAAGCCCCTAAGATCGTACCCCATTTAGCAATCCGTTTGGTGTAGTCAGCGCTTCGGAGTATAGCCTTGAGTGGTAGTTGAGTGAGGATGATGACCGTATGGGCCTGGAAATAGTGAGGTAGCTTTCGTGTACCAAGCACTACTGCTAGGATGGCTTTCTCCAGTGGCAAGTAACGGATCTCGGCTTCATGCAGTGACTTACTTACGTAATAGACTGGTCTTTGCACACCGCAATATGCTCGGATCAATACCAAGCTCACAGCATAGGGAGCCACCGCAATGTTGACAAACAACACTTCATCCGGCTCAGGGCTGGACATGATTGGTGGCCGAGCTAGATAATCTTTGAGTTGCTGAAAGGCCACAGAACATTCTTCAGTCCACTCGAATCCCTTCCACTTGTTGAGCAGAGAGAAGAAGGGCCGACACCTGTCTACTAACCGGGAAATAAATCGATTCAAGGCAATAGTCATTCCAGTCAGTTTCTGGACTTCCTTGGAATTCTGAGGAGCTTGTTAATTGTTGATGGCCTTTATCTGGTCGAGGTTAACCTCAATTCCTCTGTGAGTCACCATGTATCCCAAAAACTTGCCAGATCCCATACCAAGTGAGCACTTGGAAGCATTTAGGCGCAGCTTGTACTCCCTAAGGACTTCAAAGGTACTTTCAAGGTCCTTCACATGCTTAGCAACAACCTTACTTTTCACCACCATGTCATCTATGTAAATCTCGATATTTCTTCTGATCTGTGGCTCAAACATCCTCGTCATCATTCTCTGATAGGTAGACCCCGCGTTTTTTAAGCCAAATGGCATCACCTTATAGTGGTAGTTACCAATAAGGGTGACGAAAGCGGTCTTTTCCTGGTCGTCCAGGGCCAAGGGTATCTGGTGTTAGGCTTGGAAGGCATCCAAAAAGCTCATCCGAGGGTGGCCAACAGTGGCATCCGCTAGCTGGTCGATTTTTAGCATAGGGAATGGATCTTTAGGGCAAGCCTTATTTAAATGGGTGAATTCCACGCATACTCGTCATTTCCCATTCTTTTTCTTTACCACCACAGTATTTGCTAGCCACTCGGGGTAGAAAACTTCCTTAATAGCTCCAACTTGTTTAAGCTTCGCTACTTCTTCCCTTACTGTATCAGCGTGTTCCTTAGATGGACTCCGAGGATGCTGCTTCTTAGGGGTTATCAGTGGGTTGACTTTCAAATGGTGACAAATGAATTCTGGGTCCACCCCTGGGGCTTCATAGGCATCCCAGGCAAATACGTTAAGGTTTTTTTTAAGGAACTCTACTAACTCCTCCCTCTCCCGAAGAGGCAGCTGAGATCCGACTTGAAAGAATTTTTTCGGATTGTCTCCAATGGTGACTTTTGTCAAATCCTCGCACCTAGCTCTCTCTTCTGGATCCTCGGTGGGCAATTCTCGAGACTTTAACTGTTATAAACCCCTTTCGGCCCTGGGCAAGGACTCGGCTTCGGGCTCATGTTGAATGGCGGCCACTAAGCACTGTCGGGCTGCAGACTGATCCCCTCGAATCTCATAAACTTGTCCTTCAGATAGGTATTTGACTTTTTGATGCAAAGTAGAGGAAACAGCCCCTAGTGTATGAAGCCAAGGTCTGGCTACGATTGCCATATAAAGAGAATACACACTCACGACTACAAAATCCACCTCCACCACTTCAGAACTGGTCTGCACAGGTAGGCGTATCTGGCCTTTCGGGGTGACAACCCTTCCTTTAAAACTCACAAGGGGAGAGTTGTATGGCGTTAAGTCTTGAGGTTTTAGACCTAGCCCTTTGTAAAGATCAGGGTACATTATCTCCACAGCACTGCCCTGGACCACCATCACCCTCTTCACATCATATCCCCCAATTCTAAGGGTAATCACTAAGGCGTCTTCATGGGGTTGGATGGTCCCCATCTTATCCTCATCCGAGAACCCTATAACCAGTTGAGCAGCCACCTTAGCTCTCTTTGGATCTTGGCAGGAATCCATTGCGGGTGAACGGACAACTGACATCACCTTCGATGGCAAGGATCCTGTTCTTCCTGGTGCGGCAAAGACGACGTTAATAGTTCCCAACAGAGGCTTGGATAGGTCGTCTCCTCAGGGTTCTGAGTTCATCTGACTTCCTCAGCCACTAGAGTGGTGTAGGAGGTGTCTTAATTTACCATCCCGGACCAGTTGGTCCAAGTGGTCCCACAGGCTCCTGTAATCCTCCGTGGTATGTCCATCGTATGATTACGCCTTTCGGGGTTCCTCACCATCTTATTCGGCCATCGGAAGAATGGTTCACTCTTAATCTTTTCCAAAACTTGGTGTATCGGCTCTTTGAATACAGTGTTGACTGCTTGAGGGTTTGTTGATCTGTTTGCGCAGAAAAATCTCTCCGCGGTTTATTGCTATTGTATCGATCCGATCTAAAATCCCTCCTCTCTTGAGGGATAACCTTTTCCTTACCCTTCCCTTGTTGCTGATCTTCTTCAACTCTTTTATACTTTTCAATACAGTCCATCAGCTGACGCATGCTAATGACTGGCTTACCAGACAAGGATGTCTTTAAGCCATGGTCGGTAGGGAGGCCGAGCTTGAACGTGTCGAGGGCTATCGCGTCAAAGTTGCCCTCCATATCGTTAAACATCTCCCAGTACCTATCTGAATATGCCTTTAGAGTTTCACCCTCTTGCATGCTCAAGGATAGTAGGGAGGACAAGGGCCTGGACACTCTTCGGCAGGTGACAAAACGTGAACCAAAGGCTTGAGTGAGCTCTTTGAAGGAACTGATGGAGTCTACCTTCATGCTGTCAAACCACCCATTACAACCAGTCCAAGACTGGAGGGGAAGACCTTACACATCAAAGTTTCGTCCTTGGAGTAAACTGCCATTCGTTGATTAAAATGACTGACATATTTCACCGGGTCTGTTTTACCATTATAGATGGTGAACGTAGGCCGGTTAAAATGCCGGGGGAGTCTCGCTTCTTCGATCCTGCGTGTGAAGGGTGATCTAGAGATTTGGTTCAAGGCCCTGCTCATGGCATCGTTCCCTACACCTTCGCGTGGTGGGCTTTGAGGTTGCCTCTCATGATGACACTCCTCCTCGTAGGAAAAGGACTCACTGACTGGCGTTCGCGATCTTTGTTGGTAAACGGAATCCTGTTGGTCATCAGACTCCTCATCGTAATATGAAGGAACCTGTTTCTGCTTTGCATGACGCAACTCTCTTTTTAGCTTTTCAACCTCCAGCTGCAAATCCTGGTTCTTCTCTGCATGGGACACATGACCACCATCACGTGACTGGCTTTGCCCAGTGTGCACGGTGTGCGCACTGCCCTTACGGTCCTGTCTCTGCTCCAAATTAAGGAAAGGGTCCACATGCTGGGATGCCCTAGACTCTGCTCATTGTTGACTTCGTTCAGCCATCATCAACTGTTGTTTTCACCCCTGCACAAGCTCTCCCCACAGATGGCGCTAATTGTAGGGTCAGTTTTTGTAACCCAAGCCTAAGAGAGATGGATTATGAGCCCAATGAACCAAGACAATGAATTTGTAGAGAGGGCGAAAGAGTTGGCTGGTTGCAAATTAAACAGTGATTAATTATGGTATTTAAGGATGCATTAGCACAAAATCATGCTTGACTAACTAGACAAGTGTATGTCCGAAGAGGTGTATTACTAAATGAAAGGTGATTACAACTCTTGGAGCTACAGTAAAATTATTTCCTACTTCTCTCCTTTTTTTCTCCATCCATTTTATCAGAGACCACTTCTCCTTATATAGCACCCTCTCCCATCATCTTCATCGTCCACTTGTTCTTCATCTAAGCATCCACTTGAATGCATGTCCCATCAGGTATCCTCTTTAACTCTCTGTGAGTGGTAGTAGCTGAGATTACACTGTTCAGGGTCTTCTCCACATTAATGCAGCCAGAAAAGTAGCTACAGTGCATATAATGTGGTGGTAGCAGCTTTTCCTTGAGATATTTCCTCGTCCTTATCATCCCCAGGTATGCCCAGAACTTATCTTTGTCGTTGGGATTGCCAGGAAGGTCATTCGGACCTTCCATTTGTTTGTTTGATCAAGACTATTTGTATCTGAGGAGTAGAACCTCTTCGGACAAAAGGTGACATCTTTAGATAATACTCTTCCTCCATTTCTGGGTTGGCTGCGTTCAGATGAACTCTAACCCGACCCGTTATTCCTCTTCGGACATACAATAATCCTCAATACAGGGCCCCGGCCCAATAGGTATGTCTGGGCTTTTACCCCCCCCCCCCCACCCAAATATTATTTCCAAAAATTTTTTAAGTTGATGAGGATGTAGAGATAACTGATAAAATTCTTCAAAGTTTTTTTTTTCCCTTTTTATTAATATTGTTCAAATTCTCATGCGTATACACGAGTTACATGCTAGTTTATTTATTAATGGAAGATTAATGAGTTATTTCAGCATTTGTGTGTAGGAAATTAATGAGTTGTACACTCTAAAACTTAACAAACAATAATTGCCACATCCAATGAAAAGTTTTTTCTTAAACTTTTTTTTTTTTTTTTGATAAAAGACTACTTTTTAATTATTGGTGAATATTTGACACTTAATTAATACTTCTATTAGTACACTTATTGATAAAAATTTGGGAGCATTTTTTCATTAGGGACCTTAGGCGGTTTCCTATTTGCCTCACCCATTGAGTCGGCATTGGCAAAAACCAAAGCTTTGATTTGCTCATTTCCTTGTTCTTAGTGAATGGAAATAATTTAAATGGGTACAAATTAAAATAATGATAGTTTTTTTTTTTTTTTTAAATTATGACAATATCTCTTCTAAAAAAATAATAATTATGACAATATATTTTTGGCCAAAGGAGAGGAAACGGAACCTACACCGGGATTAGATGCCCCTACGAATTGGCTACATTTGCAGCCCTACGGCCCGTAAATAACTCAAGCCGCCTCAATAAGTTCAAAGCATCAAACCATTCCCATGTTGAAATCAGACAAATTAGTTTTGGCACATCCTACAGTTTGGATAGGATTATCTTCAAATCTCCCAAGTAAAAATTCTATGGACGTAACCTTTTAGTCATGGTGTACTAGACTGGATGCTTCGTCTCAACCTCACACGTTGTTATATTGAACACGAAAGTCTATTGAACATAACAGTCATACTACTATTACATTTGAAAACCCGTTTTGTAAACGAATAATTCACACTGCTTCCCTTACCAAATACTGACACATGTATCAGTCTCTTTCCTTAACATTAGCAGTAGCGACCCGATTCCGTATGGAAGATAACTACCAAGTGGGTCAATTAAGAATTCCTAGAAATTAAATCCAAGTCCAATTTTCCACATATTTCGCCTTTGAATCGGTGTATTAACTACTATATATACCACGCAAAGTTCATTGGATTAGCACCAAGCCATACCAAACCCAAGTTCATCATTGATCGTATATACTTGTTACTTGTTACCACCAAATTAAGCAACAATGATGAAAACCCTGGCACTCTACGGCCTTGCCTTGGCCTTCTTTTTTTTACATGGTATGTCTCGATCACTATCTACTTCTGATATGCGTTACCACATTGCTTTTGTCAGTAATTTTTTTTTTTTAAATCACAAAATTTGAGGTTGCGGCAACCATCATATCAGATATACAATAAAGCCATGAAACCCACGGATTAAGCTTTCATTATTATACTCACTAATTTTTCACATGTAACACATTTTAGATTTTATGTGCTGGACACTTGTTCTTCTCTCTTGATCTCTTCTAATAGTCCATAGTGGATTGTACCTCTAATGAACAGGACACATTGAGGGCAAGTGCTAGATTTCATGCATATTTATATCATCGATGATTCTTATTTTATTTATTTATATAGACACCTTTCAATTGCCTAAAATGATTGATACTTACGGTTATAAGCCTGAGTCAGGTCTTGGTCGACTAATGTAACACTTACGAACAGAATAAAAATAATGTAGTTGTTCATAATTACAACCTGGTTACAAGATATGTTTTGTTTTTCATCTTCAAAAGCGTTTGGTTTACTTGCATGCAGGTGCTCACTCTGCTAAAATAACTTTCACAAACAACTGTCCAACAACCATTTGGCCCGGAACTCTAACTTCGGATCAAAAACCACAACTATCAAATACTGGATTTGAGTTAGCATCCAAAGCTTCCTTAACTCTGGATGTTCAAGCTCCATGGAAAGGCCGGTTTTGGCCCCGAACTCGATGCTCAACCAACGCAGGAAAGTTCACTTGCGAGACTGCAGATTGTAGCACTGGTCAAGTTGCATGCAATGGAAATGGCGCGATCCCGCCAGCTTCTTTAGTAGAAATCAACATAGCAGCCAATGGTGGGAAGGATTTCTACGATGTTAGCCTTGTAGATGGCTTCAACTTGCCTGTTTCGGTAGCCACAAGAGGCGGCACTGGTGACTGCAAGCCCTCAAGCTGTCCAGCCAACGTGAACGCAGTTTGCCCAGCGGAGTTGCAAGTGAAAGGGTCTGACGGGAGCGTGATTGCTTGCAAGAGCGCTTGTACTGCTTTCAATCAACCACAGTACTGTTGCACTGGTGCATTTAACACCCCTCAAACATGTCCACCCACAAACTATTCTCGTATCTTTGAGCAACAATGTCCTCAAGCTTATAGCTATGCTTATGATGATCAGAACAGCACATTTACCTGCTCAGGTGCACCTGACTATGTTATCACCTTTTGTCCATGAATTATAGAGAGGAATTATGTGTTCCCAAATTTGCAATAAGAAACTGATATGTTTCTAGCACTAAGGCACATGTATGCATGTGTCAACAAAATAGTTATTTGAATAAAACATATACTAAATAAATACTACAAAATTTTACATTTTTTTGTTGAGAAAAGGGGGGTTGTGCTTATGAGTTATGAGAAGGAAGTTTTTTTGTGCTACTCTATCACTTGTTATTCATATTGTACTAAGATATGGGATTTTTATTCTTGAGGGTAAGCATACAAATTTAATTTTAAAAGTAAATTGCAAATCATACCTCTCAAATTTGGGGCCATTCTGTTTTTTTCTTCTAATGTTTCAAAGTCTAGATCCACTCCCCTAATGTTAGGGGTCATTTTAATTGAAAGTCTTGACTGTGCAAATGTGTTTATTAAGTGTAAACTTACTCAACATATTTTAACTAATTCAAACATGAATTGATTCTCAAAGAGTTGAACTCTTTGAAAATTCATTTGGTAGAATTTTTTGCCAACTTTCTCAACTTGTTAATTTATGTACAAGTTTTGAAGTTGTAAGTTAACCCAATACAAATAAGCTCTCCTCAAAAAGCACTAAAGAAAGAGTGCTTGGGCTTAGATTTGGTAAGTGACAACTTTGACCATTTCAACATGATAGTAACATGTGGAATTTAGGTTAAGATTAGGTAGGATTAAGAATATATATATATATATATATATGAGTTGGGTTCAAGTTATACCTAGTGTAAGTTTAAGTGATATTACACCACTTAAAGGTCAATAGTCATGTTATTAATTAATTGTTTAAATTTAAATTTTTGTAGTTTAAAGTAATACATAAAAGATAAGTTTATGGATCATATGGTAAATAACATCCGATTGGCATAAAAATTGGAATGCTTGTTAAGCACATATAGAACATATAATTCAACAATGGGATTCTTAAAATATGAATTTAATAACAAGTTATTAGATGATATAACACTATTTAGAGTTACACTAGATGTAACTTGAACCTAACTATATATATATATATATATTACAGTAATGGTGTGTAACACAGACTTGCCAGCCTAATGAGTCCACAACCAGCTTCAAGAAAATATGCAATCTTGCCCACACCTATCCCCAGGTGATAATCAACCTCCAATTTATAGTTGCAATGGGGGGAAATGAGTTATAGTATGACCTTTTGTCCCTCATAAATTTGCCTTGTCATTACTATGATAAAGTTAATAATTTCCGGATAAGTTGATAATTGGCACGATAACTTGTACTTGTGGTATGATTCGGAAATTGATTTGTTTCAACATACATGGAAGCCAATTTAATAGAATCAACAAATTATTAACGTGCCCAAACTTTTTTTTTAATATAAAATAAAAATTCTACTTTAGTCTAATCCAAATGTATATATATGTGAAGTTCTAATCCAAATGTATATATATGTGAAGTTCTCTCCTAGAGACTTCAACTCTAGCTCTTACCCCCCCCCCCACCCCCAACAAGAACTGTGTACTTATGAAGACACCATCACGCTAAGGGTGTGTGGTGGTCCTATCATTCTTTTCTAAAATTAATGAATTTGTTTCAATTATATGCGGAAGCATAAAATCAATGAAATTAATCCTTCCAAATAGAATCTATTAAATTGTATACATGATGACAATGCACTAAGATCCGATGCAATATTGCTATTGCACCATGCAATTAACTCTTAGTTATGAGAGAGAAATTTAAAAAATAAAAATAAATAAATAAAAAACCAGTCGCAGGCCCACGCGATGTGTGGGAATAAATAATTATTTTATATTATAATATAATGTATAATTTTTTTTCTCTAAAATTTTTTGACGATAGTTTGTTCTCACTAAAAATTAGACAATTTCAATTCAATCCAATTAGGTCTATTGGTTTTTTTCTTAATTTTTGGGTTGAAAAGTGTGAAATTTTATTATATTTGGGCTAAACTCTATAGTTTTGAGTTAAAAAATACAAAGAAAATACTAAAATAGACGCTAGAAATTAGAAAAATGAGCCTTAAATGCAATAAAAATGACAAATATTCAAAAATCCTATTCTGTCCATATTGGTTTTATTCGGTCCATTCTATCCCTCTTTTGTCCAATTAGATCCTATTTGTCCTGTTTAGTCCATTTTNCTAGCTTCAAGAAAATATGCAATCTTGCCCACACCTATCCCCAGGTGATAATCAACCTCCAATTTATAGTTGCAATGGGGGGAAATGAGTTATAGTATGACCTTTTGTCCCTCATAAATTTGCCTTGTCATTACTATGATAAAGTTAATAATTTCCGGATAAGTTGATAATTGGCACGATAACTTGTACTTGTGGTATGATTCGGAAATTGATTTGTTTCAACATACATGGAAGCCAATTTAATAGAATCAACAAATTATTAACGTGCCCAAACTTTTTTTTTAATATAAAATAAAAATTCTACTTTAGTCTAATCCAAATGTATATATATGTGAAGTTCTAATCCAAATGTATATATATGTGAAGTTCTCTCCTAGAGACTTCAACTCTAGCTCTTACCCCCCCCCCCACCCCCAACAAGAACTGTGTACTTATGAAGACACCATCACGCTAAGGGTGTGTGGTGGTCCTATCATTCTTTTCTAAAATTAATGAATTTGTTTCAATTATATGCGGAAGCATAAAATCAATGAAATTAATCCTTCCAAATAGAATCTATTAAATTGTATACATGATGACAATGCACTAAGATCCGATGCAATATTGCTATTGCACCATGCAATTAACTCTTAGTTATGAGAGAGAAATTTAAAAAATAAAAATAAATAAATAAAAAACCAGTCGCAGGCCCACGCGATGTGTGGGAATAAATAATTATTTTATATTATAATATAATGTATAATTTTTTTTCTCTAAAATTTTTTGACGATAGTTTGTTCTCACTAAAAATTAGACAATTTCAATTCAATCCAATTAGGTCTATTGGTTTTTTTCTTAATTTTTGGGTTGAAAAGTGTGAAATTTTATTATATTTGGGCTAAACTCTATAGTTTTGAGTTAAAAAATACAAAGAAAATACTAAAATAGACGCTAGAAATTAGAAAAATGAGCCTTAAATGCAATAAAAATGACAAATATTCAAAAATCCTATTCTGTCCATATTGGTTTTATTCGGTCCATTCTATCCCTCTTTTGTCCAATTAGATCCTATTTGTCCTGTTTAGTCCATTTTGTTTACTAAAGTTCTATTCAGTCCAATTCAGTCTATACAGTCTTATTTAGTCTATTTAGGTCCAATTCAGTCTATTCAGTCCAAATTGGCCCTATTCAGTCCACTTTGGTCCTATTTCATCCAAATTGGCCCCATTCTGTCCACTTTGATCCACTTTAGTCCTATTTGGGCCATTCGGTACACTTTGGTTCTATTTGGTCTATTCTGTCCACTTCGGTCCTATTCAGTCCACATTGTTCCTATTCCGTCCTCTTCGGTCCAGTACGTTGTTTTGGTCCTATTCAATCCGATATGGTCTCATTCAATCCATTATGTCTACTTCAATCCTATTCGGTCTATTCATTCTTATTTTGTCCACTTCGGTCATATTCGGTCCAATTCAATCTATTCAGATCACTTCGGATTATTTTGGTCCACTTCATTCAACCTAAAATAGAGATGAAAGAACAATATAATAAAATCCACCAAAAATGGAGAGAGAGAGAGAGAGAGAGATATAACATCTTGTGTGTGAAAAATCTATGAATGGAATGAAAAAGAGAATTGTAAATTTATAATAAGAGGAGGAGAATAAGAAAAGTAAAAAAATAAAGGAAGATAAAGGGATAGAAGAAAAATGATATTAAGGTAGATAGTAGTGGGGAGATGAAAAGATAAAAGGAATGGGAAAAGGTAGAAAAAGTATAACAATAAGTTGGGAAATTAATAAGAAAAAAATAAAAAATAAAAAAGAATGTTGGAAATGGGTGAATGATGTGGTCATTAATGTGGCTTAACAGGAGGGTATAGTAATAATAGATGCTATGCTTAATTACATGTGTGTGTGTGTAACAATAAAAAAATTAAACGTTAATTTTTTTTTTCTTTTTTTTATTCAAGGGTTGAGATTAAAAGTAATTTTTAAAACTTTTAATTTAGTTATTATACCGAATCTCAATCCTCAAGTCAATTTTGGTCAAAATAAAATAAATGGGATGGAAGCCTAAAATCAATCAAATATTAACTTCGCCAATCATGCATCCAATGCCTTTCTTGTAAACAATCCCTTACTAATTTGGTTATTCCAATTTACATTTTCAACTCAAAAGTCAAAAGCAAAGGTTCAAATATATATATATATATATATATGTGAATGAATGATACGGGAATTGATTTGTATCAAGTCAATTTTTTAATAGAATTAATAAATTTTGAACTTGTCAATCACGCTTGGCTTTCCTTCAAAATACAAACCCTAACTTTCCCATATATATATATATATTCCCCCTTGCTTAACATATTTGGTAATTCCAACTTATATTTTTTTACTCACTATCCTTCTTCTCTTGCTCATTACAGGTAACTGATTGATACGCCCTTCTCTTTTCTTTTTCTAAATGGTAGTATATCACAAAAATATCACAGATATGTGTAAATTTTAAATGCACCTTAATATTGATATTTATGAGGAGAAGCAAAGAAGCTAGAGGTATAAGAACCTTAATCGTGAGAATGACAGTGTATTGACTTTTATCAAGATCACACTGTCTAAGTGGTTTGGACAAACTGGCAAAGTGATATCAACTTATCACGTATGAAGTTCTTGAACGTATCAAGTTCAATAAAACATAGGCGATTGCGCCTATGTTTTATTTTATTGACTAATAGTGTAGTAGTTAAAGTATAGGGTGATAGGGTAAAGTTGTAACTTTCACACTCATTTAGTGTACATATTCCATGCACGTTATTTATTTCTCTTTTTAATTGTGGACATTAAGATGTATACATGAATTTTGAAATTGAAAGCTCGAATATGTGTGAAACACAAGAGCTTGTTTAGACCCCCTAATTAAAAATTAGGGCTAGATTGTTTTCATTCTTACTTAATCAAAGTGCGGAAACAAGAGTAAATGTGCTCAATGAACCGACACTACTCTAGTGCATAAACATGAATAACAAACAATAAAAATAAAGTACAAAAGTAAGGGAAGAGAGATGCAACCACAAGATAACACCAAGACTTGTTATCAAAAAGGAAACTAAAAAACTTGGTGAAAAACCTCTCTGCCGCCCACAGTAAATTGATCCACTAGATAATAAAGTTGGAGTACACGAATAATAAAAAACCCTTCAAGTCTAGTTTACCTAATATACTCGAGTCCTCTAAGCTCCTGCTACCAACAAACTTCTCGGAGTCATGTCTTCTTTAGCTTTCTAGATCCCGCAATATGTCCGATTGCATCATCAAGTCTCACTGGCTTTTTTTGGCAAATCCCCAAAACTTTCCAAGTTCCAAAGCACTCTCTACACTTTGAAAATGTGTGGGTTATGTTTGGGTACAAATATCCTCTCAAGTTATAACAATAGGAGAAGGAAGGAGAAGAAGTTAAAATGATTTCTTACTAAGGATGAGTAACTTTCTCTCTAAAAGATGGGTGTGTGCGTGTTGTAGAAAATCTATCTAGGGTTTTTGTCTCTAAATGACCTCCTTAATACTTTTGTGGATGATAAGGGTATATATAGTATGGGTGAAGGATAAGAAAGTCACACTTAAAAATCTTTTAGTTAGAGAGTTTCGTGGATATCTCATGAGAAAGCCTTACCCACGAGACACTCGCGAAATCCACTGATTCTTCATTTTATGCTCAATTTTTCACTAACTTAGTACTAAATCCAATACAATAAAATCCCACAAAATATAAGGAACACAATTAAAACAAATACAACACTTTTTGTCATAGAATAAGCCAACAAAAATGTTATGATAAAGATCATAACTTAACAAAAACACTATTTTTCAAAAGTAATATATACTGTCTAAGTTTGAAACAATATTTTTCAGGTGGACAGTCTACGGTAACCTTCAAATACGAGAACCGATGCACTGAGTCAATATGGCTTTGGTGCCACCCCATCAATTGGTGATAGTGATCCTGAGTTCACCTCAGGAACTTCAAAAACACTCCAATTGCCTGATCAATGGAAGGGTTTCATTTGGGGGAGGACCAAGTGCAGCCTCAATGCCTCAAATTATTTTTCATGTGGAACTGGAGATTGTGGTGGCAACAAAATTTGCCAATGGCCAATACCCAATTCCCCAGTGACCATAATTAATTTCACTATTAACCAGCCAGCACAAACCCCTTGTGGTCTCCTATGAACTGAACTTGAACCACGGGCATAACGTACCAGTCCGGATCCAACCTGTTGGTGGTTCTGGACCATGCCCTGCGGTGGATTGTGCTCAAGATTTTAGCGATGTGTGCCCACCTAACTTAGTGGCCAAGGGCGAGGATGGGCGATATGTTGGTTGTCTTAGTTCTTGTGATGCTTTAAAGGATCCAAAACATTGTTGCTTTGGAAATTTGCTAGTCCACAGACTTGCCAGCCTAATGAGTACTCAAGTGTCTTCAAGAAAGCATGTGGTCTAGCCCACACTTATCCTGGTAATAATCAACCTCCAATTTATAGTTGCAGTGGGGCAACAAGTTTCAGTATCACCTTTTGTCCCGCATAAATTAGCCATGTTTTATTTTGTTTTTTGTTTTTTTTTTTTTTTTTTTTTTTAAGTCAAACAAGTAAAAAGTGTCACAAATGCGAATTTGTATTGAATATATGTGTGGTACAATTCTCTGTAATTACAAAGAGTGATCCTCTGATTCGATTCCTTGAAAGATTTGTTAATTGGATTTGTGGTAATGTGATTTTCACTTGAACACAAAGTATCCTTCAATTTGTTGAAGGATGGATCGAAGATTGTTGAAACGGAATTACAATGAATCTCTGGCTATGAGCTTGTTAGAAATCCTTTGTTCTTCACGTTCTTCGTGTTCTTCGTGTGTTCTTCGTGTTCTTGGTGCGTTCTTCGTCTTCGAAGGTTTGTGGTGGAAGTTCTTCGGTGCTTTAAGAGGCTTGATCCTTAGAGCTTCGCTGATTTATGATTTGTTGAGGTTTCTGGAGGCTTTTGAGCTTGATTCCAGTGAACTTTGAGATTTGGAATATGAATTTGGATGATTCCTCTT
>NW_027069914.1:0-2791 GCF_002906115.3 Quercus suber | reverse complement strand
ATCCGTAGAGCTTCGCTGATTTATGATTTGTTGAGGTTTCTGGAGGCTTTTGAGCTTGATTCCAGTGAACTTTGAGATTTAGGAATATGATTTGGATGATTCCTCTTCGAATGTTCTTTGTATTCGAAGGTTTGTGGTGGAAGTTCTTCGGGGCTTTAGAGGCTTGATCCGTAGAGCTTCATTGATTTGTAATTTGTTGATGTTTCTGGAGGCTCTTGAGCTTGATTCCAGCAAACTTTTGGATCTAGGCGAATGATTTGGATGATTTTCCTTCGAATGTTCTTCGTATTCGAAGTTGAAGTTCTTGAAGTTCTTGGAGGCTTTAGAGCTTGGTTCCGGCAGAGCTTCTGGACTTCTGAGTGCTTCCAATGGCCTGGTCCTCTCCAAATCTCTAGATCTCCTCAGCTCTGATCTCTTCAGATCCCTTCAAATGCCTTAGGAAGGCTTCTATTTATAGGAGTTTAGGGGTAGGTAAGCGACACGTGGTGGAGTCTGATTGGTGACACGTGGCGGAGTCTGATTGGTGACACGTGGCGGAGTCTGATTGGTGACACGTGGCAAAGTTTGATTGGTCCGCTTATGTCATCGCTTGCACGTACTGACTGATTGTGTCATCGCTTACACGTGCGAGACTGCTTATGTCGTCGCTTACACGTGCGATGATGTGTGATTGGTCTTTGCATGACACTTGGCAAATTTCTGTTGGTTTATGAATAATGATAGCAAAACCTAGCAGCAATACGCAGCGCTATGTAATTGGCCGTATTTTGTGGACTTGGTAGTGTGACGCGTCAGCTTGTGATAGGTCGGAAATTTTCCCTGTCTACAGTGGCCATGCTGGAGATGGACGAACAAGTAACCACCATGAACATTGAGAAGCGACGAGTAAATGTAGAGCTGGTAGAGGAATTAGAGACCATCTCCCTAGATGAAGGACACCCAGATCGGGTCATTTGCATCGGCACGCAAGCTAACCCTTCAATTCGAGATAGGCTGATCCTTTTCCTAAGGAACAACTTGGACATTTTTGCTTGGAGCCATGAAGATATGACTAGGATCGACCCGAGCATCATGGTCCATCAGCTTAATGTTTCCCCATCCTTTCCACCCGTCCGCCAAAGAAAACGGGTCTTCGCCCAAGAAAGGGACAATGCTATAGCCGAAGAGGTCCATAAACTATTGGAAGCAGGCTTCATTAGAGAGGTTTACTACCTCAAATGGTTGGCCAATGTGGTCATGGTCAAGAAAGCAAATGAAAAGTGGAGAATGTGTGTGGCTTCACTGACCTAAATAAAGCCTGTCCAAAGGATAGCTACTCCCTCCCACGGATCGATCTCCTCGTGGATTTGACAGCTGGACACTAGTTGTTAAGCTTCATGGATGCTTTCTCCAGATACAACCAGATCAAGCTTGAGGAATCAGACCAAGAGAAGACATCGTTCGTCACTAGCCAAGACCTTTTTTGCTGCAAGGTCATGCCCTTCGGACTAAAGAATGCGGGAGCAACATACTAAAGGCTTGTGAACAAGATGTTTTCACTACAGATCTGATGGAATGTTGAGGTATACATAGATGACATGTTGGTGAAAAGAAAAGAGGGGGATCATAACCTAAATGATCTTGAGGAAGCATTTGGGACTCTTCGCCTCTACAAAATGAAGCTCAACCCCAGCAAATGTGCGTTCGGGGTATCGTCGAGAAAGTTCATTGGCTTCATGGTATCCCAAAAGGGCATTAAAGCAAATCCCAATAAAATCGAAGCGATCTTAGAGATGAGCCCCCTGAAGAACGTCAATGAGAGTAAAGCCAAAACAGAAGAGTTGCGGCACTCAATAGATTCGTCTCAAGGGCAAAGAAAAAATGCCTACCATTCTTCAGGATCCTAAGGAAAGCTTTTGAATGGACCGATGAATGTTAGAAAGCATTCAAAGAACTGAAGGCATACTTGGCCTCCCTACCACTCCTAAGTCTATCAAAACCCAATGAAGATCTCTTCCTATATTTGGTCGTATCTCCTACAGCTGTCAATTCAGCCCTGATCCAAGAAAAGGATCACGTACAATTGCCAGTGTACTACACAAGCAGAGCATTGAGGGGGGCAGAGGCGAGATACCCACCTATGGAGAAGTTAGCCTTCGCTTTAATCATAGCAACCCGCAAGCTTAGGCTATACTTCTAAGCACATACCATAGTGGTTCAAACGAACAAGCTTCTTCGGAAGACAATGGATAAACTAAAGGCCGTTGGATGATTGGTCTTATAGGTGATAAAGCTGAGTGAATTCGACATACAGTACCGCCTAAGGACGGCGATCAAGGCCCATGCCTTAGTTGACTTCATTGCAGAATTCACAACGAGCAAAATAGACGATTAAAGGGCAACCCCTTGGAAGGTCCAAACGGACGGATCATCCAATAAACGAGCTGGAGGGATCAAAGTGGTCGCTCGATCCCCCGAAGGGGATATCATCGAATGCATTGTTCGACTCCAATTCTCGACAACTAACAATGGGGCTGAATATGAAGCCATTCTCATGGGGGTCAATATGGCCAAAGCAGCTCGGGCCTCAATAGTCGTCCTTTATAGCGACTCCTAGGTTGTCATTGGGCATATCAATGGGGACTACAAAGCCAAGGGCGAACGAATGAAAAAGTATCTTGACCTTATCAGAAGACGGATGAATCAAACCCTTGTAGTAAAGTTCTTACAAGTCTCGAGAGAAGAAAACAAACATGCCGATCGATTGGCCAAAGCTGCATTTTCGAAACACATTGAGGTCGACCAATAGGTC
>NW_027069913.1:622595-629257 GCF_002906115.3 Quercus suber | reverse complement strand
ATGAATGTCTATATTTCAAACAATGAATATATATATATATATATGAAATTAATATACTTAAACTTTTTGTTGGAGTTTAATATTCAGCTATCTGTATTCAAGTCTTTATTTAAACTATCTTAAATCATGTCTAGCCCATTTGATTACCTAATTTTTTATTATTATACCCAACCCCATTTATCATTTATGTAATTAAAAAAAAAATTATTAAAACTGGTAGAGGAGCAAACATTGGTTTGTCCGCCTATTAAAAAATTGATTTAAGTACAAACACAAGCCAAGGCAATTTAAGAAAAAAAATAATAAGTGGTTGATGGCTTGCAAACATTTGGTACACTATAGAGTGGTTTACAACTAAGCTTGCCTAAGCTTTTAGTGGGTAGTCCGTCTGCAACAGCCAAACCTTCACTGTGACAGTCAAGCAAAGAAGACCTGCAAAATTGGCGAAAACGCAACGAGAGCGAGAGAGACAGAGACGGAGATGAAGAATAAGAAGAAATAGCAATGCAATCTCATGGTCATGGTGGTTGAAGCTTCAACAATGGCTGTAAGTACCCAAGAAACCCAAAAATATCTTATATGAACCTGTGAGAACCGTCCACAGTTTTCAAACCTGGGAAGTTTTTGATTTGGTTTGGAGGTTGAAGGTCTTTGATTCTAAAAGCCTTTTTTTTTTTCTTTCCTATTTTGTTTTTGTTTTGGTCGGTTTGTTTGCTGAGAACCCCGTGACAAATATCCATGGCTTCAAATCTGAAAATTTCGTGGGGGCTTCTTGGTAGGAAGGATTGGATTCTGCATTGGCATAGGTTAGGCTGATAGGCTCTTTATCTATGGAGGAAGAGAAATTACAGATATATATAGAAAAAAATAAAGCAGTAGGTGTTTTCCAATGGGCAACAATTGAACGTTATGATAAACCTCTTGATCAATAGGAAGAATCACCACTAACCAAGAGTCACAGATTTGAAGAAGGGCTGAATTAATGCTCAATTAATTGAAAGAATAGCAAAATGTTAATTACAAAAGGAAGAGATATTGCGTGCCTATTAAGGATTCCAATTTTTTTAACAGTGGCAATTGAACAGGTACGAAGAACAAAGAAGTGATTCAGTTAAATGAGGAGAGAAAGAGACCGAGGGAAGAGAGAGAGTTTGGTGTTAGAAAGGTGAAATTCTGAAGTTTTGAAAGTGTGAAAGACAAGAAGAGCAAAAGGAGAAGGATCGGGGAGACACAGAGGGGTTAGCATTAAAGACTATTTGGCTTGGGTTTAGGCTTTATGATGGACAACATTAACAACATTAACGTAAGATTGGGCTTTATGGTACAGATAGGGTTGGAAATCATTTTTTTTTTTAATAGTATTCTAAAATTATGGGAAAATTTTAGAGAAAGTATTTTAAAATTATGGAAAAAATTTAGAAAAAGTAAGGTAATGACATGGCTGCTGATGTGACTTAATGGGAGCGTAGTAACATTAAATGCTACGCTTCAGTTTTTAGTAATATATAAATATAGATGTCAAGATAATGAGATTTTTTCTTGGTGGCTGGAGGTTTTTTTTTTTTTTTTTAAGTGATTTTTTCTAGATAAATTTGATTAAAAAAATGAAAAAGTACCAAGAGAAAATGAGATTGAATATATGCGTTGATTATACGTGGATTGGGTTTTTTTTTTTTTTTAGTCTAAGACACATGGCAATCCACATGGCAATCTATGTGATATTAGAATAATTTTTTATTTAAACCGTTAACCACGTTAGCATTTTCCATTTATAACTTAATGATAGAGATCATTTTGACACAACACCAAAATATTAGGGGCTAAATTGACACATTTAAAATGTTATGGACTAAATTAATATATAGTGCAAAGGTTAGAGATGTAAATTACCCTTAATTTTATTATTATTCTTCTTTTGTAGGGGTCAAAAGCTCAGGATGTCTATAGGCTGCTATGAGCTCCTCCCCCAACCCCCAAAATAAAAAAGTTTTTATGCATCCTTGCATGTTGTTTGGTACATCATTTTAAACACGTGTTTTCAGTTTTTAAATAACATTACACATATTTCTACATATTTTTTTACTCACACATATTTCTAAAAAAACTGAAAACTGTTGTTTAAACACATGTACCAAATGGACCCTTATGCTCTCTTTTTTTTCACTGTTACAGACTTATAGGCTCTCTTCACCTATGGGTCAAATTTTTTTGCTTAGGATAAAACATTTGAATACTGGGTTGAGCACATCAAAAGGTGCCAACTAGTTAAGCTACAAAACTCTATACAAAAATTTACTTACAACAAAGTGGCTGAATTTAAATTGTACTTTGGCCTATTATAAATATAAGATTTTGCAAAATACAAGTAGGCAGCAAATACAACTGCACTAAGTCCAGCAAGTAGCCAATAAAAATAGTCAAGATGTGCCTGATTAAGATTATCAGCAAACCAGCTATCTTTGCCATCCCCGCCAGTCACCTCCTCAATGATAGAGACAAGAAAGCTGCTTAAAAAATTCCCGACCCCAAAAATACTGAGATAGAGGGCAAGACCCACACTTCTTAATTCAATTGGGACCTGATCATAGAAGAATTCTTGTAGCCCAACCACGGTGAAAACTTCAGCAATTCCTGACAAAACATATTGAGGAAGAAGCCACCACACACTCATTGGAATAGTCACATCTGGCATATCAACCAACCCATATTCTTTGGCAGTTTTGAGCCTTTTTATTTCAATTAAAGAAGCAACTACCATGCAAATGACAGATAAAAGCATCCCAATTCCAATTCTCTGTAGCATTGTGATTCCAAAGGGTTTAGTGGTGATAGCCCTTGCTATAGGAACAAAAATGCGATCATATACAGGAATGAAAAGAACAATGGCCAGGCTGATAAAGAATTGTAGTGAAGCTGCTGGTATCTCAAAGCCAGGAAAAATTGTTCTATCAAGGGTAGCCCCTTGCTTTGTAAAGAAAGTTGAGGTTTGTGCAAACACAATAGCATAACCTAAGCTTGTAACCCAAATTGGAACAAGCCTAAGAACTGCCTTTGCTTCTTCAACCTCACTGACAGTACATACCTTGCATTGCAATGCTTTGTTAAGGAACCTGTCACATTAGTGTATCCAAATCATTATGTAAAAGGAGATTAGATCTAAAAATGGAATCAAAATTTGTTTTAGTTAAGTAATCCAAAATTGTTTCTACTGAACGAAGAGCAAGACTTGTTCATTAGTTGGGAAAAATGTGGTATGAATGATTTTTTTTTTTATTAGTAATATAATCAAAGTTCTGGTAGTGTTCTAGAAAACTGTATATAAGTCCCAAGCTAATTCAATGGAGCATAGGTAAAATAAATGGTATAAGTAGCAAACTATCTCTGGCAAACTGGTCAAGTTGATTGGGTTAAAGTTCGACGTTGTCGGGTTTAGGTAAGATTGGGTTCAAGTCAACAATGGGTTGTACTAAATGGATTGCAAAACTTATAACCCTTATCCATTCATTTAGGGTCAAGTCAATCTAGTTTGACCTATTTTTTTACATGCAAATAATAATTACAATAATAATAATAATAAGAAGAAAAAATGAAATTTGATCAAATTGTCTTTGTCTTCTTCTTCTTTTCTATAGAAATAAGTGAACAAATAACGAAAAGACTCATAAGTAAAAATTAAAATAATACGCAAAATTTTAAGTTTATATAGTCTAAGGTTCATTAAACTAAGTCTTCAAGGCTCCACTATGTTTAGAAAGAATCTGTAAGTCTCCCTGACAAGAAAACAACTTAAAACAGAAAGGAAGTAAAGAAAAAATAACAAGAAGTGAAGGTGCAAAAACATTTATACACAAGATCAAAAGTTTTTCCTTTGAAAATAAAAAAGAGTTGACCCATGTAACTTGCAGGTTGACCCGGATAGGCATTTCAGCCGATCGGATTTGGGTCAACCCATTTTTTTATGGGCACAAATGCCTTACTCATACTCATATCTTTTTCTTTTAGGTTCGCATAGCTTATTAAATCCAAGTCCAATTTTACCATGTCTAGTTGAAACCTACAAATAAGCTTTTGATTAAATCTGTTTATTATATGTTATATTAAGGTTTTAATTGTCTCCTCCGAGTATTATCTGTTCAACAATTTAACTTCCTGAACCCTTTTATATCATATTTAGATATAAAGTTTCTATTTTATATTTTTTGGGACAAGAATACCATATTAAAGAGGTAGTAAGTCTTTAAAATAAAACTGAATATTGCTCTCTTACTTGAATTGTTCAAAGTTATGTTGTGGCAAGGTTCTGCAAGCTTCCTCTTCAATAGCTATTTCTGATGGTTTAGCCCGCCGATTCTTAATTGCGGTAACAAACACCCGACCAATTCTCACAAAAGGGCTTTTCACCTCTGTGATACTATATCGATAAGTTCTAGTACCAAGCAAGAAGAGACCTAAGGCAATGACCATCACAACACAGGGGATTCCAAATCCTAGACCCCAACTAAGATTTTCTTGTACATAGCTTATGATCAACGTTGCCACAGAAGAACCTGAACATAGTCCAAAGTACCACCAATTGAAGAATGAACTTTTGGCTCGGCATTCTACTGGATCTTCTACATCAAATTGGTCGGCTCCAAAAGCTTGAATGCAAGGCTTGTGTCCACCTTGCGCAACTGCTACTAGATATAGAGAGATGAAGAATAAAATCACTTGGAGCTCAGAAGAACCTAATGTAACTTTGTTCATGCCCATGTTATTAGAAGTACTGATAGAAGTAAGCATAGCTGACAAAGTCAGCAAGCCTAATCCCTGCGTAAAAAACAAACGCCGAAGTTTAAAATATAAAGCTGAAACATTAATGTTTAGTTTGGGAAGATTTGGTTCTGAAAGCCGATGCTCTCTTGTCATAAAACCGTGTGATGTTTGAAAGGCCTTTTGTTTCCATGAAAATGTACTAATAATCTCTAGCAGAATTCTTATATGCAAAGTCTTTTGAGGGAGAAGATAAGTCAATTTTGGCAATACGCTCCATTTTGTTCCTTTCTCAAGTATTAGTAAAGGTGGGCAACTCTTACATGGGTTGGGAATAGGATGCAAACACGTGTTTATATCTTAACATATCCAATGCACTAATGCACAGTATATAAGCTGTGTCCTCCTCACATAGCCTTTATGGAAAAGTTAAGTCCAGGACAATAATGGTTGTCTGAGGGTTAAGCTACAGGAGTTATTTGGAAAACAAGTGCCTATGCACTTGTGCTGCTATTAGAACTTTGCAACTTACTAGTTTTTCTGCTATGAAATTGATATTTGACTTTTCTCCCACTTTTGGCAAGTGATGCTTAATTGGAATTTAGGGGCAGAGAGAGAGAGATACGCACCAGAATGTATATGCAAGAAGCAATAATAATGGTGTGGTAGCGCCCCAGATAAGAATCAGCTACGAATGCTCCTAAAAGCGGAAGCAACGATGCCATACCCAACCAAGTGTTGACGTTCTCGGCAGCAGTGGCCGTTGACTGCCCCAGCTGCTCAGTCAAGTACATGATGAGGTTGCAGCTAATCCCATAATATGCAAACCTCTCAGCCACTTCCACACCTAATATAAACCATCTTATTCATACATAAATACCATTTTTATGCCCAAAAACACAAAAGGGTCATTTAAGATTTTTCACTTTTTTGAATTGATTTAGGTGAGACTTAATTTCTTACCTATCATGAAACATGCGGACCTCCAACCTCCGGAGTTGGATCTGAGGACTCGCCGGCCTTTGTAGTCAACGGCATTTGTAGCAGTGTCTAAAAGCAGTGGCGTTTCAATAGACATTTCTTGAAATTTGAGAGTTATTGAAACTTTGAAACTTGAAACAGAGAGCCAGAAGTGTGGCTTCTCTACCCTTTTTGCTTCAACAATAATTCCACATTTTTATGTAGGTGGTAATTGGTTTGTCGCTTTGTTGTACAGTACTTCCTTTTTCAAAAGAAAATACACTCAAAAAAACATCCTCATTACTTTTGTTGTTGGTTTGATATTTTTATTTATATTTTTGTTAGAGCTGAGTTAAAATTTTGTAATAGGGAGTGAGTTTTGTCTTTAGTTTTTTCATTGTTTGAGTACGAAATGATAATGACTGCGCCAGTAGAATTGTATTTGATGTGGGGTGAGTATATGCAATTGTGGCGTGAGAAGTTGTAATTTTTGTATTTTAAGTAGATAGAAAAAGTTTTGTAATTGATGTTAAATGAAAGAGATAAAATATGTCACTAACATACTATACTTGACTCTTTAATAGGTTCATAATCTTTGAAGAATATTGATATAAATGTATACTTCAGTGGACCCTTGATAATCCTGAAGAGATTGACGGAATCCCGTTTAGAGGGCCTGGTATCCAATGCTACTACATGATGATACATCGTAAGTTGAAGACATTGAATGATTTGAAAAGCAAAATCATGGGCGAATTGAATTTGAATCGTGCTTGGTATGATATCAAGATTATTTATCGTTACCCACAAGAAGTCCTTCATGAACGGATAAATTACGGGTATATGGTGATCAAAGAAGAAACAAACATGTAAAGATGATGTTTAATATGATACAGAAAATGCCCCAAGTAAATGCTGCTGAGTTTTGTACGTAAGTTTGGAGCAAGTGC
>NW_027069913.1:527637-622570 GCF_002906115.3 Quercus suber | reverse complement strand
AAAAAAAAAAAAAGAAGAAGAAGAGAAAGTAGTAAAAATAAAATAAAAATAAACAATTGCTTTTGCGTGTGCGTTTGCGTTTGCGGTTGCGTACCGCCTTTTTTTTTTGCGTCTGCAGTTGGGTTTCCTTCGGTCAAAATCTGACCAATGTAATTTTAAAATTGAGTCTTAGGACTGTATTTATATTTTTAAAATTATTTTATTATAATATTTTTAGTAATAAATTTTCAATTTTCAATAATAAGTGATATCTAAATAGACTCTAAGTATTTTCTATTTTTGTTGAATAATTATTTTAAATATATTTAGTGCATTCAGCCTCTATTTAGATACCACTTAAAAATGAAAATTATTCCACTTCGGTTTATTTTTACTATTATTTATAGATTCTATGGTACTTTTTATACTATTTATAAACTCATTATACTATTTCAACTAATTTTTATCTTTATTTACGGTACTTTTCGTAATAAATTTTCAGTTTCAACAATAAAATAAGCAGTATTCAAACAAATCCTCAATATAAAGCATCTAAAAAATTTAGTTTTTAACAACTCAAAATACTACTTTATCCAACAAAGCAACTAAACTTAAATGAAAATTATTTCATTGTTAAGCTTATTTTGCTAAATACTAATGAAAAATGAAAATTATTTTACTATTCAGTTTATTTTTTCTACTATTCATAACTTCACTGCACTTTTTGATACTATTTATGAACCTACTGTACTATTTCAGTTAACTTTTACCTTTATTTACATTACTTTCAACAATAAATTTTCAGTTTCAGCAACAAAATAACCGATATTCAAAAAACCTCTTAACAAATTCACTGGGATGCTAGACGGGAGGAAATAGGTAACTATTTTTTTTCTCTAACTATCTAGTTAGTTGGCCCGGTTCGGAAACTATATCATTTAGTAGCATCTTGAGTCTCAAAGACTCGAATTTTGCGCTCATACCTCGACTCTTTGAAGCTCGGTTTTGTAGTTTGACCTGGCGTGATTCCACGTGGCGTTCACATGGAACTCGAGTTTCTAAGACTCGAGTTCCATGTAGACGCCACATAGACCTCGAATCTTAGAAACTCGAATTTGGTATGTACACTGTGTCATGTCCAGTCCCATCTGGTCATGTCACTGACAGTCTGAGCTTCATGTTTTTTTTACTGTAGCTGGCCTGCCTGATTTCACGGTTTTTGTAACTTTACCCTCTGCCTGTTGGTCACATCTTAAGCCCCTGACTTCTTTATGTCACTTACTTGGTCTATCAACAGAAATTGCTTCTCTCTCAACTCATCCTCTCTCACTCTGCATTACTCCTCTCTCAACTCTCATACTCATTCTACAGAGCAGAATAATACTCCCCTCTTAACTCTCATACAAGCCGATCATTATAGTCTCTCTCTCTCTCCTCTCACTCTCATACAATCCCAGTAGTACATTTGCACATCCACATGTCAGGTAAGGTCTCCTCACTCTCTAGTTGGTTGTTTAGTGTATATATAACTGCTTTAGAAAGTGTTGCTTGTATTGAATTGTCATAACATTTCCTAATAAAAATATTTGTTCGTAGTAACCACTTTATATATATATATATATATACCACTTTATATATATAATTGTTTTTTTTTTTTTTGGTAATGTCTAATGAACCCCTCTGCTCTATGTTATTTCATTAATACAAAAATATTTTAACTTAACTAAAATTCAATACTTTTTATAAATAGTATAATTATTTGTTTATTTTAGTCAAACGTTATAATATTATTATATTTAGCAATGAAATTATTAAAATTAATATTTTTAGTTCCATTTTTATTATTTATATTAAACATCAACATTTTCATGTATTAATATTTTTCTATAAACTAGATTTAATGCATCAACTGGCCTATGGTTGCAAGTGTTCCATTTGGCAAAAGCTCACTACTGTAATATGGATAATGGTATTGACCCAAATATTCATTCAAAGGTGCTTATTGCCTTATTGAGACCTTTAGGCTTCAGCCATGTGCTACCAAGTAGGGTGGCTTTGAATTTTGGAACCAGGACAACAGGTTCAACTCAATGTATTAAGGGACTTTAGGCGAATGTGACATTTTCTTATACTTAAATATTTAATTTTTGAAATCTTTTTCATCTAAAATTTTTGCTATGTTTTGTTTATTACTAATTTACTAAAAAAATTTATCAAAATATCTATTTTAATACTTTAAAGACAAAAAAAATATCCCTCTAAGATTCAATTAATTGGTCAAGTTTTTTTTTTTTTTTTTTGGATCTTTTTCAAATATTTTCATAGCTATATGAATACCTTTCTAGTAGATATTTATAATTAAAAAACATTTATGAATAAATTAAACATGATCTATAAAAGAGTTGAGATCCTAAACATGATCTATTAAACATTATCTATATGAATATGTTTCTAGTATATATTTGTAATTTACAAGTAAAACCAAGGTTATTAAAATTGAGATCCTAAACAGGACCTATAAGAGGTCCTCATAGAGTAAATCATAGAATCGAATCGATGATCATAAGATTTTACTTTATGTGAAAAATAAAGTCAAAAATATTAGTAATAATGATATATTTTAAATAATTATTAAGTTGATCAAAGGAAAATGGACATAATGCAACTTTCATGTCCTATTTCTAATAAGTAAAAAAAAAATATTACATTTCTTTAACAACTAAATAATCATTAACTTGTTCATTTCGGCAGATTTGATGGAGGGGCTAGAGTTGTATTTTTCTTGGGCCCAATTAGAATTAGACTCTAATATACCTAAAAATTGAAATTATATATGGAATAATGATGTTACATAATTGCACTCATTCATTTGCACATCCTCATTACTTTTGTTGTTGGTTTGATATTTTTATTTATATTTTTGTTAGAGCTGAGTTAAAATTTTGTAATAGGAGTGAGTTTTGTCTTTAGTTTTTTCATTGTTTGAGTACGAAATGATAATGACTGCGCCAGTAGAATTGTATTTGATGTGGGGTGAGTATATGCAATTGTGGCGTGAGAAGTTGTAATTTTTGTATTTTAAGTAGATAGAAAAGTTTTGTAATTGATGTTAAATGAAAGAGATAAAATATGTCACTAACATACTATACTTGACTCTTTAATAGGTTCATAATCTTTGAAGAATATTGATATAAATGTATACTTCAGTGGACGATATCCTGAAGAGATTGACGGAATCCCGTTTAGAGGGCCTGGTATCCAATGCTACTACATGATGATACATCGTAAGTTGAAGACATTGAATGATTTGAAAAGCAAAATCATGGGCGAATTGAATTTGAATCGTGCTTGGTATGATATCAAGATTATTTATCGTTACCCACAAGAAGTCCTTCATGAACGGATAAATTACGGGTATATGGTGATCAAAGAAGACAAACATGTAAAGATGATGTTTAATATGATACAGAAATAAGAAGTTGATACTGAGGTGGTGCAAGAAACAACTACGTCTTTACAATTTACAACCCTAGATGATGGATGCACTACAATGGGAGGGTATACAATGGGCGGGTATACAATGGACTCTTCAATGGGAGGGTATACAATGGATTCTTCAATGGGAGGTTATATGCTCTCATTTCAAGATCATGTTGCCAATATTGGTGAAACCCTCTATCCTCAAGAGACACATTTAGAGGAGGAAGATGAAAACGAAGATCATGCTGTGGGTGGTTATATGCTCCCATTTCAAGATCATGTTGCCAATACCGGTGAAACCCTCCATCCTCAAGAGACACATTTAGAAGAGGAAGACGAAGATGAATATCCTGCTGCGAATGATGGTGAAAATAGTGATGGTGTAGATGAGTTCGAAGAGATGGTTGAGCGAGGCGACTTTGAGAGCGATGTAGATGACCACGAAGTCGTTCCCAATTTTGAAGAGGAAAATATGGAGTACCACGATGAAGGTGCTGCAGACGATGATATTGGCATCCAGCATGATACAAATACGACCACTGGCTACAGACCTCCTGCCGACTCATTCTACGCAAATACTTAGGAAAATATGGTTGATCCTTCACGTCTTCAGATAGCATTTGTTTCTACTTGGGAAGATGGGATGCATTTTTGTAAAGGATTGACTTTTGCAATAAACAGGCGGTGAAGCGTGCATTGACAATATACGCAGCAAGTCATAATAGAAATTTTAGAATCCGAAGGTCGACCCCAACTAAATTGTGCGCCGCATGTGTTGACAACAATTGCTATTATTTATAGGTTCTAAGGTACTTTTTTATACTATTTATAAACTCATTATACTATTTCAACTAACTTTTATCTTTATTTACGGTATTTTTAGTAATAAATTTTCAATTTCAGTAATATAAAATAAGCAGTATTCAAACAAACCCTCAGTATAAAACATCTAAAATATTTAGTTTTTAACAACTCAAATACTACTTTATCTAGCAAAGCAACTAAACTTAAATGAAAATTATTTCATTGTTCAGCTTATTTTTGCTGAATTCCAATGAAAAATGAATATTATTTCACTATTCAGCTTATTTTTACTACTATTCATAACCTCACTGTACTTTTAATACTATTTATGGACCTACTATACTATTTTAGTTAATTTTTACCTTTATTTACATTACTTTCAATAATAAATTTTTAGTTTAATAACCGGTATTCAAAAACCCCTTAACAACTCACTGGGATGCTAGAAGCATAGTTTTAAAAAAGGGCTGGACCGGCCAGTTCAACCGAAAACCGGCCATTAATCTGGTCCTATTATGACAAATAACAGAAAAAAAAAAGCTAAAAACCGAAAATAATCAAAAAACCGGTATGTTCAACCGTAAAAACTAAGAACCGGATTGAACCAGTTATTGGAATGTTTGATGATAGATCAAAACACTGTCGTTTTAAACAACTACAACAAAAAGAGGGGAATAGGAAAATATGGTTGATCCTTCACGTCTTCAGATAGCATTTGTTTCTACTTGGGAAGATGGGATGCATTTTTGTAAAGGATTGACTTTTGCAAATAAACAAGCGGTGAAGCGTGCATTGACAATATATGCAGCAAGTCATAATAGAAATTTTAGAATCCGAAGGTCGACCCCAACTAAATTGTGCGCCGCATGTGTTGACAACAATTGCTATTATTTATAGGTTCTAAGGTACTTTTTTATACTATTTATAAACTCATTATACTATTTCAACTAACTTTTATCTTTATTTACGGTATTTTTAGTAATAAATTTTCAATTTCAATAATATAAAATAAGCAGTATTCAAACAAACCCTCAGTATAAAACATCTAAAAAATTTAGTTTTTAACAACTCAAATACTACTTTATCCAGCAAAGCAACTAAACTTAAATGAAAATTATTTCATTGTTCAGCTTATTTTTGCTGAATACCAATGAAAAATGAATATTATTTCACTATTCAGCTTATTTTTACTACTATTCATAGTCTCAATGTACTTTTTGATACTATTTATGGACCCATTATATTATTTCAACTAACTTTTATTTTTATTTACGGTACTTTCAGTAATAAATTTTCAGTTTTAGCAATATAAAATAAGCAGTATTTAAATAAACCCACAGTATAAAGCATCTAAAAAATTTAATTTTTAACCACTCAAAATATTACTTTATACAGCAAAGCAACTAAACTTAAATGAAAATTATTTCATTGTTCAGCTTATTTTTGCTGAATACCAATGAAAAATGAAAATTATTTCACTATTCAGCTTATTTTTACTACTATTCATAACCTCACTGTACTTTTAATACTATTTATGAACCTACTATACTATTTTAGTTAATTTTTACCTTTATTTACATTACATTCAATAATAAATTTTCAGTTTAATAACCGGTATTCAAAAACCCCTTAACAACTCACTGGGATGCTAGAAGCATAGTTTTAAAAAAGGGCTGGACCGGCCAGTTCAACCGAAAACCGGCCATTAATCTGGTCCTATTATGACAAATAACAGAAAAAAAAAAGCTAAAAACCGAAAATAATCAAAAAACCGGTATGTTCAACCGTAAAAACTAAGAACCGGATTGAACCAGTTATTGGAATGTTTGATGATAGATCAAAACACTGTCGTTTTAAACAACTACAACAAAAAGAGGGGAAAAAAAAAGAATATGAAATATAGGTAAAAAAAAAAAAATTAGAACCGTGATGTGTTTTACANAGCTCATGGATAAATATAGAGGATTATACCAGACTTTGGAAGCACTGATGTGGAGCAATTTTGATATAAAATGTGTAAAAATGGTAGTTATTTGTATTATACATGAGTTTTCACATACTGATGTGAATGCTCTTAGTGGGGTTATTTGCATGCCAATCCTAGATAACCACAACACTTCGACACCTGATTTAAACCAAAAAAAAAAATTGGAACAAATTATATAAGTACCAAAATATATAAATATAATAATAAACCAACCTTACTACAACTTTGTTATTATCTATTGTTAATTTAATACTTTTTTTATTAGAGTTAATTTGATATTTAATAGATATAACTTCTTTTATATAAGTTGTAGATTAATTTTCTAAATACAGTATAAGAAAACTAAATTCATATATATATATATATATATATTAAAACTAAATATTATTAGTCATAAATTTTTTTTTTTTATAATTGTAAAATTATAAAATAAATATTTATGACGTTATGGTCAGACCCTCGGTTTGACTTCGGTTGGACTAAAAAAACTGATAACTAGTCCATTTGTCGGTTCTTTAACCATACCAATTTTTAAAATCATGACTAGAAGTGCTAATGGCCCCGGAGAAGCACACTGACTCAATTCAATAATGACCCCAGATTTAAAAATAAAATAAAATAAAATAAAAAAGTACTGCCTCACGTTTGTACACGAGAATTAATAAAATGCTGATTTTGTTTTGTTTTGTTTTTGTTTTTTTTTTTTTGGGAATTCATTTTGCATTTTAATGTTGGGGGAGAGTTTGATTTGGTTGTGGGTGATTAGCGAAACGGGTTTCATTGGATTCCGTGGCAATGTAGTGACTCTAGTGAGAGAAATGACACTTCCGAATGTGAGCAAAAAAAAAAAGTCAATCTTGGAATGATTGAGAATTTGAGACCAAAACTGAAGCATATGAATGAAGAGAAGTGAGAGAGATAGAGTTAACTTTTGGCTAGAGGAAAGGGAATCGATTGGAAAATTTTGGCTAAACACTATAGTTTTGGGTTAAAAAAATACAAATAAAATAGATATTAAAAATTAGAAAAATAAACCCTAAAAATACAATAAAAATGATAAATATTTAAAAATTCTATACAGTCCACTTCAATCATATTTAGTCTACTTTGGTCTTATTACGTCTACTTTGGTCCACCACATTTATTGTGAACTTTTGGCAAGGGGAAAGGGAAACAATCCAAAAATTCTATACGTCCACTTCAATCATATTCAGTCCATTTTGGTACTATTACATCTACTTTAGTCCACCACATTTATTGCGGGTAAAGCTCACTTCTAGAGACATGAATCTCAGTCCTTACCCTCTACCTCACAAGAACTTAGTACTTGCGGTTTGACTATCAAACCAAGGGTATATGATAGTATTGTTGCTACACTTTTAATTTTAAATTGCAGTATAGATAGATAAAAATGTCAAATAATATTTAAATGAAATTAAGATGGAGGGGGTAACCCAAACAAAAACCAGAAGGACTATATATATCATGGTTTTAAAAACCAAACTGGGGCAAAATCAGAATTGCATCCGGTTTCCAATTTTGACCAGTTGTTGACTAGACCGGACTGATAACCGGCTCTCGGTTGAAACGGTCGGACCGGCCGGGACCTGTGTTTTAAAACCATGCTATATATATACATTTTGGCCTAGATATACTGCGACAGAGCTAAAAAGCCAAAATTTCCCAAACAAAAACAAAAGAGAAGAGAAGCAACAAAGCAGCTAATAATAGCACCAAAAGAAAGGTAATCGGCATCCCTCCTCCGTTGAAGAAAATGCCCCAAACGAGAGAAGCACCGATCCTACGCCATAGGAATAAGTACCATCTTCCTTACGACATCGTGCTGAACATTCTGACAAGACTACCGGTGAAATCAGTGATGAGATTAAGGTGCGTTTCCAAATCCTTGGACTCTTCAATAACCAGTCCCCATTTCATCTCCACCCACCTTAATAATATCAACAACAAAGATGATGATGATGATGATCATCGTTACCTCATACACATGCCGGCTTCTTCTCCTCCTACTCGTAGTATTAACAGGTCAATCTGTACGGTCGCTTTGGACCGCACGTTCGATGCGATTTCGGAAGTTAGAATTCCATCTGATTTTTCTTCCAACGTTGACGATATAGTCGGTTCCTGCAATGGCTTATTGTGTCTCGTCGATTACACTAATAATATATATTTGTGGAACCCCAGTGTTAGAAAATTCAAGAAGTTGCCTCATACTTGCTTAAAAAACTTAAACTATGCTACACTCGGATTTGCTTATCATTCCCAGAATAATGATTACAAGGTTGTCAGGATTGCATATGCTAGTTGGTTGCCAGCCCTGCCTCTGCCTCCATCTGAGATTGAGGTGTACACGTTAAGTTCGGATTCATGGAGAAGGGTTGGAATCGATTTCACAACCAATGGTGTGTTCTTTACCAAAAATCATCTTTTGACAACCCCATTGGTTAGTGGAGCTTTGCACTGGATGGCAGTAGAAGAAATTCATAACTGTGAAATGATTATATCATTTGATGTCAATAGTGAGGAATTCAGAAAGCTAGCACAGCCTCATGGTTCTATTGATGACAACAACATTAACAGATGTCTTGCATCATTCAAGGGGAAACTGGCTTTCATTACATGTGGACATGGTGTACAACTTGGTTTTCAACACTCCATATGGGTGATGAGGGAGTATGGTGTGGTTGAGTCTTGGAATAAACTTTTTGTGCTACCACTTGAAACACCATCTGTTTGCGTTGCCTTTACCGAGTATGGTTCACTTCTGATTTTTATGGACTTAAGCACTGCAGTAGAGAATTATGAATTTCAGTTTCTTTTAATTGACACTGAAACTCGACAGGAGAAAAGGGATCCAGATATCCAATGTGTTTCAACTGTAGCTGCTTTCATGGAGAGCCTTGTTTTACTTGATGGAGCAAATGTGGTGTCTTACTAAGCAGATGGTTGCATATAAGAAGTGAAGTCATTAGTGGTATTCCTTTTCCTTTAGTAGAAGGCATGATGGAATTGCTAAAACCTTGATTTTAATCCCAGGTTTACATTACTCTTTTGTGGCTTTATTATATGTTAGTATTTGATACTTGCATGTGGATTGGTTGTCGTGCACATACTTAAGTACAGTAATGTTAACAAAAACAATACTCGGTCAATGTAACCCATCTTTGCTTGCGTGTTCCTTTGGTAGTGCTACAAAGAACTAGATTAGAGCTTTCCTGACTTCAATTTAAAAGTAGAAATGACCAAAAACCAAAAGAGAATAGGAGTAGCCAAGTGTTTCTCTGGTGAGCATTTTACCATTCCAAGATCATGTTCTTACTTCCGTGGTCTTTGTTGGTTTGTGTACTGTAATTAATCTTAATATTGACATTAATAAGCTAATTTATTTGACAGATGATCGGTTCCAAGATATCTTATCTTGCTATATTACCCTATCTCTAGCCTTTGAGAGATGAATCTTAATAAGGACTTCTGTTATGTTTTGCTTAGGTGGGTTCAATGGCATGTTTATTGTCAGTAGATGTGAATCAAAAAATTTAGGTGGTTAAATGTGGTATTTCTGTTAGTGCTGTTTTTTTATTTTTTATTTTTTATTTTTTTTGAGGTAAGTAAAATTTATGTTATTATAAAAAAAACTTCACCTAGCACATGGGATATGTACTGGTGGGGTACTACAATCCTGGAAAGGTACAGCAATCAATAAATCGATAAAACTAGAGAAAGAACGACTTCTTACGGAAGCCATACACTCATACAATAGGCGTAGAAAAAGAAATTTCACATCCAGTCTTGACTGTTGGTACTGTTGTGCTCTATATCCTAAAACATGCCATGGTTTATGCTACTAAGGAAATTTTTTTTTTTCTCCTGATAATTAAATAATACTTCATTGATGAAAAAAAAAAAAGGTAACACAAAGAACCACAGCACACAGGCAGTGTGCTAAGGATACAAACAGGAATTTGTTCACCAAACTTGTTTAATTAATGAGGAAGAGTTTAAAGGCATATATAGCTGTTAGGTTCTGACTTCTGAGGTACATTTATTTTTCTCCTAGGCGTTGATTGGAATTTATTGACCCTATTTATTAATGAGAAAATATGGTTGATGAAGTATATGTATACCACTTTAGTTGTATGTCATCCCAAGTTGGAACAACCAAATATTAAGTTCTTATAATATATATATATATATATATTTGTGCAAAATTAGCTGTGCCACTTGGCATAGTGTGAGATATTGACAATACATTTTTAAATGGTTATTGCGTTTTGGGGTTGAGGAGTGACTTATTTGGAGGAGGGTGGTAGCTATGAAGTTTGGGGAAGATTGGGCTGGATGGACTTCTAAGTTGGGCAGGGGTGTATATGGTTGTGCCGTTGTGGTTTGTGGAGAGGTATTCAAATGGGTTGGGGGCATTTAGCCAAAACACTTTGTTTGAGATTTGGGTGGGGAATAGGCTGAAATTCTGGCATGATTAGTGGCATAATGGTGTTAAGTAGTCACACAAGATTGCTGCTGGAGCTGTATTCTAGGCTGAAATATAAGGAAGATAGGGGCTGGCGGAAGATTGTTAACAGTGGGAGTAAAGTGAGGGGTTCTGCACCATGACTTTTTGGAAAAGCTTAAGAAGGTAGTTGACCATATCAGAATTTTTTTTCCCTTTCTAAGTTATTTATTTTTACGCATTTGATGTTGAAGGATTTTATATTGTTTGATGCTAGAGAGGACATGCATGACTTTTTATTTTGTTTTTTTGTGTTTTTTTTTTAAATCATGATCCTTGGTTTGGAGAGGTCCCACTGTCCCAATAATGTTGTATCCAAATTTCTTTGTGATAGTTTTGGTAAGATTGCAACATTGGCTTTTTATTTCGTTGCATTGGCTTCTTCATCATAGGCAAAGATTTTTAGAAGCAGAGCAGAGTTGGGGGCACTAGAGTTAGTGTCTTCCTTTTCTTAACTGTTGGATTCAGTGAATGTGTATGTTGTAGGAAAGTTTGATGTCCAATCTTATTGTAGGGCTTCGAAAGCACCTTTGGAGCTATGTTTCCGCGGAGTCCAAAGGTGTCCTCTAGTGTTTCTTTGTGCAAGACTGCAGCTTTAGGGATGATTTTTAGTAGCAAGGAGTATCTTGAAAAACTCAAAGTTTTACCTCATTAAATCTCTTTTAAGATTTACAACAAACTTCTTATTTGTTGAAAAACCCCATATAATTTGTGCCGTAACTTCTAATTAACCCCTTAAACCACCCTATCTTGAAACCTTTGTGTTGCTTTCCTGAAAATTGGTGTGACTTGTTTCTGCACAATTTGTTAAATTTCTTTTCTCTAACCCTGCTATTACATTCAAAATACAAGCTCTAAACCCTTGTACAATTCCAAGCCCTTTACCTGCTGGATTCAGTGAATGTGTAACTTGTAGGAGAGGATGAAATGGTTTGGAATTTAATGAAATATAGAAGTTTGTAGGGCTACCAGAGTGCCTATTGGACCTCTGTTTGAGTGGAGTCCAAATGTGTCCTCTAAAGTTTTCTTGTGCAAGACTGCAGCTTTAGGGAAAATTTTAATAGTAAAGACTATCCTCAATAAAAAATTATTATCTTGGACCGGTTTTTGTCGAAGTGAAGTGGAGAGAAACTGTTAATAAGCTGTCACTGTAGTGTTTAGTTGCACTTAGGTTGTGGCCGCATATATTTCCTTGTTTCGGGTTTAGGGCTGCTGCCTAAGTAGTTTATTGAGATACTTGGATGGTGGGAAGGAAGGTGCGGGAGGCACAGCAATAGTGGGATTTGGAATGATTATATCACTTATCCTAAAATGGTGTAAATGGTAAAAGAGATTTGCACTTTTGAGGGTGCTAAGAATAGCTGATTTTTTTATCCCCTTTTTGGGTCAAAGGCTCTTTTATCCCATCCCATTTTTAGTTTGGTTCAGGTTCACTTCTTGGCTTTTCCTCGTTCTGTATTTATTTCTTCAAGTATTTAGAATCTTGATCGTAAAAATAACAGCTGCATCTTCAGTTAAATTCACCAATTTTGTATCCTGGTGTGGTTTATTGAAAGATGAGCAAAGGAATAAACAATGAGAGGACGCCTGTGACGTGAACTAGAATACTGTTTAGGCTTTTCTCTGGTAGTTACTAGTTACATTCGCATGCTAGAATTCTAGTTCAATCTGCGTGCGGAGATTATTCAAAAATCACTTAAAATAGGTACTTACAAGTGTTTCAGATCATGGTTTGGTATTGCAATTTGTCTTAAATAACACATTCTTTACCTCTTTTTACGTTGTGCGATAAGTAACACCACACAAAAAATTCATAGTCATTTAGACAGGTCATGGAACTTTATTCATTGTGTTTAGAGGTCTGCTTTGTGGATTTTAATTCTCATGTCAAGGGTCCGGTTCCAGCAGATAAAAAGGTGCTTGTGTGTCCTGGTAAAAAATGTTCATTTTGAGCTCTAGCCGATACAGCCACACAGGTTTGTATAGCAGATCCCCCAGCTATTCATGTGTTCCTTTTATTTGATTCATCAACGTATTGAATTAATTTTGTTGTTCATAGCTATTACTATTATCTGTAGCTTGGTATCACTAATCAGTTCACAATGTACAACCGAGTGACCTAAAGGCGTTTGATCTTAGCCAAGTTATTTGCAGAAGCCACTTTTTGTCTCATCTTTAGTAAAATAAGCTGGCTTAGTCCACAATGTAATGCAATTTATTAGATTGTGCCTTATAGCATAACAACATAGTTGTACTTGTACACTGATGAATTATCACTAGTCTTTAAGAAAAATGAAATTGAATCTAAATGGATAATGGCTTTGTTATTTGGCTTTAGAATTTAGATAGTAATATTTTTCCTTTTTGGGACGGGGGAGCATAAAAATTCATGTGATTTGCCCTAGATCACAGATATTATCTTGAATTTTGAAGTGTGATACATTATCTTCCCATTGTACAAATTAAAATGAAAAATATTAATTAGTGAAGGAAAAGCCGAATACCACATTGTCACCTTTCCAATTCATCACCTATCACAACTATGATTTGGGCACTTTCTCCTTAGTTGACTGATGGTCATTTGCAGAGTCCATTTTGCTGGTGTAGAATTATTCTATTAAACACAACTATTTGATGTTCAAAATGTTTGAAATGCCATGTTAAAGTGGTGCTACTGGGTTCGGGTTTATTAAGTTATATTCCCTATAATAAACCGCCCTAATTCAAGTTATTCTGCTTTTTAAAAAATTGCTTTTGAACCAAATCAAAGACCAAAAAAACCTACAATTTTGGTCTTATTTGTGTCAGTTTTGTCATTCAACCTTAGAATCAAGGTACTTCAACTAGTAATTGTCTCTTAACTTTCAAAATTAAAACAATTTATTTTTCATTTTTCAATAAAACAATTTTATCATTATAAATTGACTTGATTAAGAACAAAAAATTGATACATGAATGAGATTGACACACTAATAAAATGTATTTTTAGTAAGCTTATCAAAACTATTTCTTCGGTATGACTCAACTAATTTGTCAAAAAACTTATAAATATATTTCAACAGTATCAAAGTTTTATAAATATACTAGTAGTAGTCTAGTGCATTAAGGTTTTGGTCCAATTCAGTCCACTTCAGTTCATTGGATCTATATTTTGGTACATACAGTCCACTTCAATCCATACAGCCCAATTCGGTTTGTTTGGTCCATTTCTGTCCAATTCAGATAATTCAGTCTAATATGGTCCATTCGGAACTTTAGGTCCATATCGGTCCAATTCAGTCTATCCGGTCCACTTTGGTCTATTCAGTCCAATTCAGTCCATTCAATCAAATTTGGTCTACTTCGGTCTATTTGGTGCACTTACTTAAGAATAGGAAACGAAAAGTTAAGGTTGAAAGCAAGGTTTTAAAAACTAGAACCGTCAAAGAACCAATCTGATTCTTAGTTTTTATTTGTTGAACCACTGGTTTTCCCTATTTTTATTTGACCTGATTAGGGTCTAGTTCCTCGTTGAACTAACTGATACAATTCGATTTTTAAAACCATGGTTGAGAATGCCTATTTTAAATCCAAATTTATTTAAAAACTACTTTAAGTGGTAGTTTTTACTACTCCCGCCGTCCCACTTTTTTTGTCCTCTATTCTATTTTGAGATGTCCCAAAATATTGTCTTATTTCTAAAAATAAAAGTCATTAATTTACTAATATTCCTATTATACTCCTATTAATTTACTAATTCAATTTTTTGATAAATTTTTTTAAGGATAATTTTGGAAACTTATACATTTTTAGAAGATAAACAAGACAATAAATGATATTCTCTTAAAAAGTTTGACTTTTCAAACATGACAAAAAAAATGGGACGAAGGGAGTATATAATTGCAAGTGGGAATCTTGAAAGACATGTTACCACTTAGGCAATTTTGTCATTTAAAGGCAAAATAGATTTTGAGTTGATGCTAATGTGGATGTTTCCTTTCAAATTCTAGAATACAGGTTGGATAAGAATAAAAGAGCCCCATAATTATTAAAAAAAATTGTTAGTAACGTATCAACAAAACATAAAATCAAATAAAATAGAATAAAAAAAAAGCCGTAAATACTATTGTACCTATCAAAATATTATCAACCAAATATAAAATCAAATATGATAGAACTAAAATAAAATTATTGATAAAAACAATTAAGTTGTTGAAATTTTATAAAACCAAAAAACAATGAAGTTGATATGAGCATAAGTGGTATCTTTTGATAAAACATTAACAACAATTTTTATTTTTGTAGGAGTGTTAGGCCCAGAAGTTCATTATATATTTGTACATTAGGCCTAAGTTGAGGATAAGGACTAGTCCGAGGAGTAAGAATCTCCGTCAGAGGAGACCGTGTTAGCAAATAAAAGAGTTAGTTTTGGCCATAAGGGTTCAACAGGATATTAGCCGAGGATAAATGTATCCTCGGCAAATTAAAGCTGAGGTCAGAAGAAATGGCTTACTAATGCAAGAGAACCTCCCAGGAAGTTCTGTTGGTATGAATAGACATTGCGGAGACACTAGATCGGGAGAAGTACTAAGATATTTTAGGAAGAAAGCTGTCACCACCACATTTAATGTTCTGCAACTAGCTTCCTGGCTGTATTAATGTGGAGAAGACCCATGAACAGTGTAAAATTAGCTACCCCAAGGCCTACAATACTAGAAAGGGTGTCTTATGGGACAAACACTCAAGTAATGACTTAGGTGATCAACAAGTGTAGGATCAAGATGCTTTAGAAGGAACTATATAAAGGAAGAGACCCTTCGTGAAGGGGGATCAAAAAAGTGAGAAAAAAACACTGTAGCATTTAAGAACCAAACTTGTAACTTGATTTGAGAATAATATACATGAACAAATCTCCTTGGGCCATGTTGAGGACGAATTTGCTTCAATACAACCCTATTTCTTTGCATTCTCTTATCATCTGAATCTATTTCAATATTGGTTTGATCAACTAAAGCCTAGTTTTCCAACCCATTATCTACAAATTCATTATTTCAGGCTTTTTAGGCCTAAGTCCACCCACGTAGTGGGCTAGAAACTCAAATCTAGTCCTTACAATTTTTATTTTTTAAACACAAATAGTAGTTGATAAGAACAAATAAGCTATTTGTTCTTCATCTAAAAAATTGCAATTTGGTGCATCAATTTTATGCAATCACAACGTCTAGGGACCCAACTTTTATTTTATAGTATATGATTTCAATTTTTTTATTTTAAGGATATTCCAATGATACATAAAGTTGCACTTACATCTGTAGAAAACTCTCTATAAAATGATTGGCTCTAATTCTCCTGTTTGAATCCAATATTTGTGCCTTATAGATGGGGCATAAACATAGGTTAAATATTGTTACAAAGTAAACAAGAGAGAAACTATAACTGTGGAAATAAGCTTAAAAAAAATTGTTAGAAAAATTGCTTATTTGCCTTTTGTCCCATATTATACATGTGGGGCCTGTTATTTAAAAAGATATAGGAATCCTCAGAAGTGGGCTCAGGGCCCAACGGCCCAATCCGAGGACGCTTAGTTATCCGAAGATAGTGTAAAAAAATTATTGAAGGGATAATATAGGAGAAAGGGATGGATATCATGTATAGTGGCATGACGCACGTCCGAGGACACCAAAGTCCGAGGTGAACGTAACTTTCATTTTATTCAGGAGACTTCGCAAAGTTGTATCTGAACTAGAAATTGAATATAAACCTAAGGAGGAGTCGGGGAAGGTAGCAAATATCTTCCAAGGCTATCACCTCCCCATTAAATGCTTTCTAGCTAACCCTCTGGCCGCATTAATGTGGAGGTGATACCTGAACAGTAACTAAGCAGCTTTATGGCTACTGAGCAAAGGTTCCGGTAGGTGCTGGATAGGACAGAAAGGAGTTCCCAAAATAAGAACTACACGTGTACGATGGAAATGGAGGAAAGAACGTAGTATATAACACGGAAACGGATTACATTAAAGAGAGGACTAGGAAGGAGAAGGAAAAAAGAGGGAGAAAGGAAGAACAAATATTCCATGCATAAGAGAGGCTCACTAAAACCTAGCCGAGGAGAATTTTTCTCGTATAATCAGCCTAACATATCCCTTATTACTCAGCGAATATAACATTTCTTGTCGAACAGTACTAGTTCTTGTACCCATGCTCTAAAAATTTATTGTTTGGGCTTGTTGGACTGAAAACCCATTCATACTTAGGGTCCAATCCAAGTTGAGTCCCCACAATTGGCATCTTCTGTGGAAAGAACTTGATCTGTTGAGAAGGAAAGGCAAGTGTGATACTCGCGATGGAAGAAGGAGCACCGCAACAACCATTGACGGGCCCGCAACAGGTGGATGCTAATCAGCACCAGGCAGAGTCTAGGGGCTCTCAGCACAGTAATCCATTGGTAGCCCACGAACACAGGGGAGACCCCATTCTCAATGACGTATGGAGCTGAGGCCGTGATCCTTATCGAAACGGGCTTTCCAACACTAAGAACTAGTAATTTCACCCTAGATGGAAATGATGAGCTGTTGAAGAAAAGTCTAGACTTGATAGATGAGCGACGAGAGAAAGCTATGGTTCAATTAGTGTACTACCAGCACAAGCTGAAGCAGGGCTATGATGCAAATGTCAGACTAAGGCCATTAGCTCCAGGAGACTTCGTGTTGAGGAAGGTCTTAGGAAATACTAAGAACCCAGCCTGGGGAAAGTTGGGGCCCAATTGGGAAGGGCCATATCGTATTACATCTGTAGCAGGGATAGGGGCTTACTATTTAGAAGATTTAGATGAAAAAACTATACTCCATCCCTGGAATGTAAGCAACCTGAAAAGGTATTATTATTAACAAGTTGTGCTTTACTTTCCTTTATAATCTATCTTGCTCCTGTAATATGTGCTTCTGAAATGAATGGAAGTATTAAACAGAAGCTAAGTCATGTCAAGTCCTCGGACCACAACTTAGTGAAAATTAGTACACTATAAATGGAAGTATTAAACAGAAGCTAAGTCATGTCAGGTCCTCGGACCACAACTTAGTGGAAATTAGTACACTATTAACGGAAGTATTAAATAGAAGCTAAGTCATGTCAGGTCCTCGGACCACAACTTAGTGGAAATTAGTACACTATCAATGGAAGTATTAAACAGAAGCTAAGTCATGTCAAGTCCTCGGACCACAACTTAGTGGAAATTAGTACACTATAAATGGAAGTATTAAACAGAAGCTAAGTCATGTCAGGTCCTCAGACCACAATTTAGTGGAAATTAGTATACTATCAACGGAAGTATTAAATAGAAGCTAAGTCATGTCAGGTCCTCGGACCACAACTTAGTAGAAATTAGTACACTATCAATGGAAGTATTAAACATAAGCTAAGTCATGTCAGGTCCTCGGACCACAACTTAGTGGAAATTAGTACACTATCAACGGAAGTATTAAACAGAAGTTAAGTCATGTCAGGTCCTTGGACCACAACTTAGTGGAAATTAGTACACTATAAATGGAAGTGTTAAACCGAAACTAAGCTATATTATGTCCTCGGTATTACTTTTGGGTTAAGGTATAACAAACTATTTAGACATCAAACTCAGTTGGAATCTATGTCTTCTAAAAGGGGTTCGTGTGACTAGAGATACATATCGAAGTAGATGCTATGAGTATCACTTAAAGCGTTTCAAGGGGGTCAATACCTCTCTGGATGAAATGTAAAAGTGCTATCCTTAATACGTATACTTTTTAATGAATAATACAGGGAGCCTTTATAAGGCCGTGGAGGTCACTATTATAGCCTGTTTAGAGTTCTCAATGATTGTGTATAAAGTTATAATTCTTCCCTATAATGTCAACTTTCGTTCTTTTATAGTCCGAGATCATAAGAAAAGTAGATAAATAAACATAAGTAATGAAGAGCAGTCATACATAAAATTATATAAGTGATAAACGAAACCCTAATATCTCTTATAAGTTTTCAAAAAGAAGTACACATTGCAACCAGGAACATCCTTAAAAGGATTTTTTTTTTAAAAAAAAAAAGAGAAGAAAAAGAAAGGAAAAATTAAATGAAAAGGACACTAAAAGGAATTTGACTACAAGTAATTATTTAGTTAACTTTATTTAGAGCTTGGGTGGAGGGGCCTTGCCAGCTGCCTCAGGAGGAACGTCCTTTTCCTGTGCCTTAGGAGCTTCTCCAACAGGCAGGGTGGTTGAGGCTAAGGCCTGTTCAAAATTTTGAGAAGCCGCTCCGTTTTTGGGCCCTTCTACTTCTTTGACCGAGGACAGATCCTTTACTTTTTCAAGCATTTGTGGCTGCTCTTTCTGATTGAGCGAGGGAGGAGCCTGAGTTTGAACTTCCTTAGGTGGCTCAACAGCTGTAGAGGATACCTCCCCTTGTGGAGTAGAGGGAGTGGAGGCCCGAATAGCTGGGGGGAGATAAACATTTTCAGGTTTCCTCAACTCTGATGAGGATTCAACCCCAGCTCGGTTGAGAGCTTCTTGCCAGGTCAAGGAACAGTACTCCCGGCACACAACGGGCACCTCAGCTCCGAAAGTGTCCTTTCTCTCAGCGACGTCCACATCGTAACCATGCTGCTCAGCGACGTCTCTTTCTTTTTCAACCTCAGCTTTGGCTTTTTCAGCCTGATCTCTGAGCTTCTGGACTTCCTTCAGTTGTTTCTGCAGAATTAGCACCTGTTCCTTAGAGGTTGCTAGCTGGGCATTGGCGTCACGCAAAAGCTGCCTTTGGTCCTCGACCTGTCTTTGGGCCCCCTCCAGAGCTGAGTCAGCACTCTTCCGAGCACTTTCTTCGGCAGTTAACCTCTTCTTCAGCTGCATGATGTTTTGCTCAGAAGCATTGAGTGTGCGCACAGCTGCTATTCTTTTCTTCCTCTCCTCGTCTATTTGCTAGTGGCAGGATTCAGTTATCTCCTCCAGCCTGAAGGTGGCTTGAACGGCCTAGAGTAAAAGGAATTAAAAATACATAACAGAAAAATGTGTATGATAAAAGACAATAGAAATATAACGATAAAAGTGTCATACCATGCCCAAATATCTTTTGATATTTTGAAAGACCTCGTTTCTCTTGATTGCTCTCAGCTCAGCCATGTCCTTAGGAAGAAGAAGTGTCTCCTCTAATGCTGAGGTGACTCGGTACCCAAGTCCGTCACTGAAGTCCCTGATTGAAGCATCCTCCCTCAGAGGCTTCTCATCGAGTATAGGGGCTGGGAGCCAGGCCCCAGGTTCCGAGGACTGAGTGGTCGTCTTATCCACCCCTCGCTGTGACCCGTGGCTTGTTTTCTGCTGCTTAGCAGCTTTTTGGTCCTCATCTTCACGGGTAGTGTGAGGCCTCCCTGCGTCCATCACTTCTTTACCCTTTGGTTCTCTCCTCCTCTTTGGATCGCTGGGCTCGGTCACAGTCGGTTGGGGTGACCGAGGATGTAGAGGAGGAAGAGGTGGGGGGTTGGGCTGAACTTGCTTTTCCACCACCCTGCCAGGCTGGCCCTCGATTACGTCTTTCAAGCTCCTCTGGCTTCTCCTTTGGATACCCATTTTCTCAGAGGTCACCTCGGGAGATTGGGGTTGGTTGAAAACTTCGAATTCGTCGACAGAATCAGACAACTCTACAAGTCCTCCCGAAGCTTCTTCTTCTTCTTCTTCTTCTTCTTCTTCTTCTCTTCCCCTTCTTCTACCTCTTTTTCTCTTTCTTCTTCTCACTCTCTCACTTTTTAGGGAACGGAGCGTGATGATGAAGCTTCTGTAGAGGGAATGGCCTTAGGCGATGGTTCAGTGAAGGGTACACCTTCAGGAATGGGAGTGCCCTCAGGAACAATGAATCCCTCAAAGGCTACACTGATACGGTGGAGCCAAGGATCTTTTGCCTTTATCACGTACTTGGAAACCTGAAAGGCTTTTGAAACGGGGTCGTACTTGAGTATTAAATGTGCTGCTCTTAATTGGCCGTCGGAGGGATTCACATACACCTCGGATCGTAGGATTCTGTCTAAGCTCTCCCTATTGATCAGCCTGAAATTACGTCTAGTGGCGCGCTTGTCTGCAAAGTCATTAAAACATGGGAGGAAATTTTTGTCAGAAATAAAAATAGCTTCAATTAAAAATTTAATTTGACTTATAAGGGGCATACATCCTAAGAACCCCACCTGGTTGTCCCTCTTTTGTCGGACAGGGCAAACCATCATGCCACTCCCTGGAGAAAATAAGGAAATCGTCTTTTAAACCCTTGTTTGAGGTAGGGAGGCACTGGATCAATCTTACTGCAGGAAACCTGGATTTAAGGTAATATCCCTGATCCTTCAAATGATTGAGGTTATATACCCAGTTCACATCGTGATGGGTCAGACCTAAATTGTACAAGGCATTTAGAGCCTTTATACTCCTAAGCACCCTGACCATATTCGAGGCGTACTGTGTGGGAGATAATCTGAGGAACCTAAGGTAACTTCTAGTCAGACTACCCATTGGGATAGTCATCCCTCCCTCGATAAAAGCTATCATAGGGATGACTACTTCCCCCGTTTTTCTATCGTGTAACCAAGTTTGTGGGGAAGCGTATCTCATATCCACTGTTGGGGGAATCCTATACTTAGCCCTAAATGATTCTATTTGCTCCTCAGAATCAACTAGATACTTAAATCTACCCATTTTCTAACAGTAGTAAAAAAAAACTGACGCAAAAGATGGAAAACTAGGGAGGGTTAAGGAAACTTACAGGTTTGGAAAGTAAGCTCCTCGGACGGGCTCCTAGTATTTATGAGAGCGTGGAGTAATGAGAGAGAGACAGATTCAATGAATATGTGCTGAGACGGTGTAATTTGTAACTGAAGAGAGATTTGATTTGAAAGGCACTTTATAAGGGCACAGAAATTGGGAGCGGGAAAAATCCCGCCCATAAATGCAAAGGATCCCCCCCACCGTTAGATTTGCATCAGGTCGTTGAACGTGTGGGACAACAAAGCAGTCATCATTTAATAATGGCGTGCTCCTGATGCCGAAACGTCAGGAACATGCCTTGGGCAAGCAAAAGGACATTCTGAAAGCAGGGGAAGTCTACGAAATAAATGAGGGCAGGATATCAAAATCTCCCTTTTTCCCGAGGTGACAAAAAGCGAGATTTAGAGGGGCTATTGTGGGGCCTGTTATTTAAAAAGATATAGGAATCCTCAGAAGTGGGCTCAGGGCCCAACGGCCCAATCCGAGGACGCTTAGTTATCCGAGGATAGTGTAAAAAAATTATTGAGGGGATAATATAGGAGAAAGGGATGTATATCATGTATAGTGGCATAACGCACGTCCGAGGACACCAAAGTCCGAGGTGAACGTAACTTTCATTTTATTCAGGAGACTTCGCAAAGTTGTATCTGAACTAGAAATTGAATATAAACCTAAGGAGGAGTCGGGGAAGGTAGCAAATATCTTCCAAGGCTATCACCTTCCCATTAAATGCTTTCCAGCTAACACTTTGGCTGTATTAATGTGGAGATGATACCTGAATAGTAACTATGCAGCTTTATGGCTACTGAGCAAAGGTTCCGGTAGGTGCTGGATGGAACAGAAAGGAGTTCCCAAAATAAGAACTACACGTGTACGATGGAAATGGAGGAAAGAACGTAGTATATAACATGGAAACGGATGACATTAAAGAGAGGACTAGGAAGGAGGAGGAAAAAGGAGGGAGAAAGGAAGAACAGATATTCCATGCATAAGAGAGGCTCACTAAAACCTAGCCGAAGAGAATTTTTCTCGTACAATCAGCCCAACATATCCCTTATTACTCAGCGAATATAACATTTCCTGTCGAACAGTACTAGTTCTTGTACCCATGCTCTAAAAATTTATTGTTTGAGCTTGTTGGGCTGAAAACCCATGCATACTCAGGGTCCAATCCAAGTTGAGTCCCCACAATACAAATTAGCTTGTAACTCTTGCATATGTATGTGATGTATTTACAAATAAGTATAACTAAAATTTTACTAAGTTTATATATAATAAATATAGTATTTGTATATTTGAAAATATAAAATGAGTACTTGTTATATAAATATAAATTTTTTAGAACAAAAATAAATATAAGTTTATTTGAAACAAATGAAGAAAAAAAATCATTTAAATTGTTATTAATGAAATTTTCAATCTTCATTTATCCAATCACTATTTGTATAATCTATTTTATACTATTATTTAAGGGATTTTTGGAGTTTACTATTTGTCAAATCAAATTTTTTTTTTTTTTTTTAACTTTATTATTTGACTCTGTGGCTTTTGCAGTAATAACTTGGTACAAAAATTTTAAAATCATATGAAATATGTGACATAAAATTTGACCACAATAGAAATTCAATATAAAATATAGTTGAATTTTCGATCATTTTTTACTACTATATACCGAAATAAACTATTTTGTCTTTAAAAAAAAAAAAAAAAAACTATTTTGCCTAATAGAGGCACACTTATCAGTAGGTAAAAGAAACTGTCTATGATCCCTCTTTCGTTTGAAAAATCAATGTCCCCAACGAGAGTGCGTCCACAACAACCGATTCCTCTGCTGGGCAAGAACCATTTGCCAAACGACATAATCTTATTCAACATCATGGCAAGACTACCGGTGAAATCAGTGATAAGATTCACGTGCGTTTCTAAATCCTTGGATTCCTCGATCACCACCCCATATTTCATCTCAACCCACCTTAACAACAACAACAAAGGTAATGATAAAGGTTATGTCATACATATGCCGTCATTGGATACACGTGACTTGAATTCTTCTGACACTAACAAACCACCAGTCTGTATTGTCTTTTTCGACCGCACGTTTGATAGGATTTCTGAGGTTGGAATTCCCTTTCATTTTCCTTCTGGGATTGTCGAAATAGTCGGTTCGTGCAATGGCTTATTGTGCCTCGCTGATTCCGATAATGATATATATTTGTGGAACACCCCATCATTAGAAAATTCAATAAGTTGCCTGATACTTGCTTAGGAAAGCTAACCAATGTTAAACTCGGGTTTGCATATCATTACGAGAATAATGACTACAAGGTTGTCAGGATTTCATCTCCACCTTTTTGGCAGACTGTGCCTCTATCTGAGATTGAGGTGTACACATTAAGTTCGGATTCATGGAGAAGGGTTAGAATATCGTTGAGAGCCAATAGTATCTACTGATAACAACCCCATTCAAAGATGTCTTTCATCATTCAAGGGGAAACTGGCTTTTATTACAAGTGAAGGTAGAGAACAATCTAGCTTTTAATACTCAATATGGTTGATGAGGGAGTATGGAGGGAGTATGGTAGTCTTGGACTAAACTTTTTGTTGTACCATATGAAAGAGTAGCTCACTGTGCTGCCTTTACTGAGTATGGTTCACTTCTGTTGTTTTGGTACATCCAAGAGTGGGAATCAAGAATAAATACAAGTTTGTTTTAATTGAATCTGAAACTCAACCGTAGAAAAGGGATCTTGATATCCAAAATCCTCCATTTGTAGCTAATTTCATGGAGAGCCTAGTTTTACTTGGTGCAAACATGGCATCTTACTAAACATTGGTATGGATGAACAGAAACCTTTGTTATTACTTTTCCTTTAGTTGTAGTCATGATAGTATTGGTAAAAGTTTCATCTTTATTCCAGGTTTACATGGCTATTATAAACTAGTATTTGAGATTTGTATGTGAATGGTTGTTGCGTTATGGATGTTGTTATTCCTTTTCCTTTTGTAGTACTTGTCTAGTGAACATGTTGCCCTTCCAAGGTCATGTGTCTTACTTCCCTGGTTCAAGCTACAGGTCTTTGTTGTTTTTGAATTATATTTAAATCTAATATCAATGAGAAGGAGCTAATTTTTATGACATTGCGTTGGTTGCGCAATATGTGATCTTCCTTATGAGTACTGCCGTGTTCTTTATTTTAAAGAAACATGCTATGGTTTATACTACGAAGGGATTTGTTCGCTAAATTTGTTTGGTTAATGAGGAAGAACTTCAAGGCATATTATAGAGATGTTAGGTTGTGAGGTACATTTACTTTCCTAGGCATTAATGGGCTTTTAGTGACCCAATTTATTCGTGAGAAAATTCGGTTGATGAAGCACCCATATACCACTTTAGTTGTATGTCATCCCAAGAAATAATTTGAACGAAAATTAACTTTTTGCATTGACATCAACTAGTCATCTATATATTTGAAATTTTTATGGAGGTGGTTCCCTTTTACTTCAATATCTTGAAATTGTCTGTTTGTGGAATAAAAGTTCTTTCCTTGAACCAAAAAAAAAATCCTAAGTTCATTCCTATCATAAATTCATCTTCCAAAATTTTAAGTTGTTAAGGAATGGTGAATTCATTCATGTAACCATTATTCTAAGAAGATTGAAGTTGAAACAATCAAATATCAATATCTAAGCTCAAGGTGCTATGAAATATTCAAAGATAAAATTTCATAAAGTAGGTAAGAAAAGGCCATCTACAACAACTCAAAGAGGTTATTTAGAATAGTCTTTAGTAACCTGAGAATTCTAGCCCTCTATCTTACACATAACAATTAAATTTCTAACTACATGCTAGTCCCTTGACCTTTTGAAACACTAAGGGCCTAATAATAAGAAGAAAATAAAATTTGAAATAAAACGTAGATTTTTTTCCCTTGAGATTAGATTCTTTGTTGTCTTCTTTTTAAATTATTTTTAAAGTGTCCGATGTTGTAGGAATTTATATTGTTTGATGCCAGAGATTACATGCATTCTTTAGAGAAAAAAAAATTTTAAAGCATAATCCTTGGTTTGGGAGACCCCACTAATATTATATCTAGATTTTTTTTTATTGTCAGTTTTTACTCAGCATTTTGCTACCAATGAAACTATAATAATTAGCCCTAAACAGGTTACTCAGTTACAGCCCTAACAAAGTTTTAATGCACTGACTGTGCAATGAAGCTTTTCTTTCATGTTAAGTTAAATTTTATTTGAGTCCCAATGCATACTTGTAGGCAGCATCACTCAAATAGCCCATGCTCTGCTATGTCAGTTTGTTATTGGACTTGTTTGTCCTTATATATTGTATGAGAACGGTTGTGTAAGCACTTGATTTCAATTGAATAAGTTCTGCCAAAATGAAAATCAAGACTTACAAGTGATTGCTTATTGGGTTACTCTTAACCTAAGCTTCTTGGAGCAGTTTTTATTCCTGCCCCAAGTGTATTTGATGCTTATCTGCTGAGTGTGGTGCACTGTTGTTTGATGGATGATGACCTAGAGTCTTGCCTTGTTATTATCTTTTAGCTGAAAGAAAAATGGCTTCACCGAATTTTGAAATTTTATTATTAAGATGCCTAACTTCTATACTCTTGTGAAGTAATCTATAGTTGGTTGTTGATTTAGAAGATTAATCAGCCACTCGAAATTAATGCATTAACCTTCAGAGACCCTAGTTCTTGTGTAACATGCCCTAAAAAAATTTAGAATATAAGTGCTCCTATGAAGTGGAAGGAAATTAACTATGCACAATTAGAGGCAACCTATGCTAAGAAGATATGAACATTACAGATTCTGCCGGATCCATACAGTCCCTGATGTTTGCTTCATAAGTTTAGCATAACTGTGATGGAAGTTTGGCAGAGTGGTTACGATTTTTTTCACCATCATTTTGTATTAAAAAACCTATGCATCATATTATCTCTATTTGATGTGTTTTTAATAATTCTGAAATTGAAACCAGCATTTTAAGAATAAAATGCATGGATAGATTTTAGCAGAACAAGACAAACTTTTTGCCGTCTTAGCTTTTTTTTTTTTTGGATAGTTAATTTGCAACTCATGTGCTTCACATGAGATTGAACTTGTGACCTCAACCTCCATTCATCACTTACAAGGGGGAGGAATTGTCATTTGGTCCAAGGCCTTTGTTTTAAAACCCTGACCGGACTAGTCTGCCCAACCAGGTTAACTGGGAACTAGCCCTTAGATTTTTAAAACCTAAAAAACTAGTTTTGGAAAAAAAATTGTAACCTATACAAGTCACGTTCGAACTTCTTGGTTTAGAAAACAGTGGCCAGTTCTAGCAGTTTTAGCGGGTTGCAGAACAAGAAGTAATCAAATTTACCCAACAGAGACAAATTGAAAGCCCAATGCTCACCGGCCACCCCACAATGCAAAAATTAGTGGTCAATGCCCTCCCTATCAGATTTGCACATAATACACCAATCTGAAATGACAAAACCCCTCTTGCCAATTATTGTGGATTTCTCTGTTCCTAAATTATTGTGAATGTTATATTCTTTGATTATTGTATACAGTATACTTGTTCAATGTTTTGTTTTTTATTGGGTTTGTATAAACTTTACTGTTTTGCTGAATTTCTGTCATGATCTTGTTTTAGTGTTAGAACAATTTTGAATAATACACTTTTTATTTGAAAATTGTTATTGTTCTTATTTTAATCTTATAGAATAAAATGGAAATGGAAACTGGCTCTAATCCATCAAATGAAGCTGATTCCAATACTATTTCTTTTTTATTTGCCTATATAGTTGAGAAATTACATTGGAAAAATATCTAAATTCATTTAGTTTTTTTAGTCAATTTTGCTATTCTTACGAAATTAATCTATATATTTATATTCTTCATCATGGTTTGACATTCAGTGGAATTTCAGTCTGACCTTAAAACCATAAATCTCTTTATTATTCAGTTCTTTTTAACTATATGGTTTCAAAACCATGGATTAAGTTGAGTTGTTTGAGTCTTGGCAAGGTAAGTTTGGGCATAACATAGATTTTTGAAGACTAGTGCCGCATTGTTTGATATGGTGCATTTGGCGTGAAAGGAATGCTAGAAGTTTTGAGGGATGTGAACGTTTTATGCTAGAGATTAAGTTTTTTTTTTTTTTTTTCTTGCACACTCTCTTTGATTGGAGTGTGGTCTTTTCTCATTTTTCTTGTTCTTCCCTTCCTTGTTTTACTTGATCGTTGTAATTTTGGTTCCTGATTTGTGCCCGCATAGTACATCCCCAATGTACTCAATTTGGCTCTTTTATTAATAATATTTTTAAGTTATCTATTAAAAAAAAAAAAACACATGGATTAACCTGATTCTTTATTGTGTTTTGGTAGAATAATTGGCAGAGAGGTGCAAAAAGGAAGAAAGAGAGAGAGGACTGTAATGTTAAGGGCCCGTATGGTCATAGAGTTTAAAAATTATTATTTAAAAATATGTGAAAATTGTAGTTTAAAAAGTGTTGTTGAAATACGTGTTTTTAGTGTTTATAAAACAAAAAAAAAAAATGTGTTTAGTATTATAGTTTAAATAATATATTTCAGTGTTCAAAAATATAAAATATGTGTTTGGTATGTGTGTGTTAGATTGTACAAAAAATCTGAGCAAAGTACAAAATTAATGCCACTGGGTTGCTGTCTGTGTGGGTGAGAGAGATCCTTGTTAATTCGGTGTGAAGAGATGAGAGGAAGAGAGGAGACAATTCTTTCCAAAAAAGCTGATCAGGTGGGCCCATAATAGTGTTCAACCTAATTACGGAAGTGCCACTGAACACTAGTTTTTGTTGTTAAAAATCAACCCGGAGGTGATTTCCAAAACCATTATTTTAAACATATGTTTTGAACAATGTTTTTCAAACAGTCCTGTTGCGGAATGGTCCACCAAACACTTTTTTTGTTTTTGTTTTTGAACACTAGTGTTCAGTGTTTAAACACTGAACACTATGTTTTGAAATCAGCGACCAAACGCCTTCTAACTATCTAGTTTCTGGGAGGCAACTGACAATATGAAGGTTATGGTGATTTCCATTCACGTTTAATAGTGTTTTCTTTACGAGGCAAATCTTGATCTGCTTTATTAGCTTCACTTTATGCTTTGCTTTGAGGCTTTGTCTAGAATGAGAGGGGGGCGATGACAAGCATTTTGGGTTGAAAGGTGAATTGTCACCCATATCTTAGGTTGTATTACCAATAATATTTAGGTTCTTCGCCTAAATATTATTCAAGATTTTAGTGTACATTGGCAACATGCCTTTTTTTTATTAATAAAAATTGTTATTTATCCAAAAGAAAATGTTATTCAAGATTTTATTGAGGGTGGTTGTTTATATTTTGGGTTTTTTTTTATTAATAAAAATTGTTATTTATCCAAAAGAAAATGTTATTCAAGATTTTATTGAGGGTGGTTGTTTATATTTTGGGGCTGTTCTATATTGGTTTGGAAGATGCTGTGTGTGTGTATAGAAAGGCAATATTACTCTTATCAAGAGCACTCTTTTGAACTTGCTGACCTTACTTGTTCATATGGCAAATGTGAACTAAATGAAGTGTGTTGTAGTAAAGGAATGATAGAATAAATGAATGCAGAGTGAGGGGGAAGGATGCACTAGAAATTTAGGAAGTTAAAAATGAATTCAATCTTATTCAAATACCTTAATCTGCAGTACATTGATATGTATTTATACTTGTGTCTATATGTGTATTGAAGCCTATCTAATCTTTATAGCTCTACAATTTGTTGTAACAATACAAATCATATCAGTAAGTACTACAGACTTCAAACTAACTTTAACAATTGTAACTAACACTACTATACTGAAAGAAAATTGTCTTCAAACAATGATAGTCGTTTAGCATTATATCATTGGGAGGGAACGATCAGTAGCGTTGTACCAAATTGTCTCCTTGCTTGACAAGAACTACCTATTGAGATTGAGTGAGATGTCATTTACTTGCATAATAACTAGCATGATCTTAAGCAACATTTCGTATTGTCTCAATAGCAAAATAGGATTGAGAAGTTGAAGAATTCTCTTATGGTGGTGTAGGTGACTAGTACATATAGTTTTTTAGTTTAAATTCATTAAGGATCCATTGTAAAACTCCACTTTACATCCACCAATAGAATAGTGTATTTTCAAATTAATGAATATGGGCTAATGCACTCAATCACATCCTTGTTAATAATCCCAAACTAATAGTTCAATTGACGAGCCGTTGAACTAGGATGCCACCGGAGGTGTTGCTAGGCCAAGAACGATGGCATTATGGTGGGTTTAAGGGAGGGACTGACATATTTACAATATATGCATTGTGTGAAAAGGTTGGTTGTAGAGGAGAATAATCTTAGGAACCATTTGGATTGAGGGGGAAGGGAGGGGAAGTGGAGGGGAGTAGAATAGAGTTGGCCAAAATTAGGCTAATTTAGGCAAATTCTACTCTACTTTACTCCCATCTCTCCCCTCAAACCAAAAAGACAGTGTAATTCAATGATTTAATAACGATGGCATTGAGCTGCTTAAGATGATTCTTGAAGAATTTGCTCAATAAAATTGATTTCTTTGGTAACATAGATACCAAAAGTTTACCATGTTACGAGGAAGCCAACTTGTTAGCAATTCATTTGGCATACAAATTATTTAAATTGTATAATCTTCGTATTTGGGCTGCTCCATCCTAGGCGTTCTAACTATTTCACATTTAGGTTGCGCGTGATAATTTTATAGACAAAATACTATTTTAGCCCCTAAACTTTATAAACTTTATTTATTTATTTATTTTTATTTTTTATATTTTTTTTATAATAGTTTTATTATATTTTTCACGATCTCATCTATAACATATATATATATTTATCATTATCTGGTTGATGATTTGCATAGCAATGACATTAAATGAGAGTTAGATTTTTAAAAGTCATGGTGTATGAAGATTTTATATATATCTATGTATGTTTGCGTGCGCGCGCGCACAAAATTTGCAATGCCACTTGGCATAATATGAGACATTCTACATTAAAGTGCTTGTGTTGACATTTTGCATTGACATCAACTAGCCATCTGTATTTGGAGGTGGTTCGCTAGTTCCCTTCAACATTTTGAAATTGACTGTTTGTCGAATAAAAGTTCTTGCTCTGAACCAAAAAAAAAATCATAAATTCAATCCTATCATAAGTTCATAATTTCATATTCTAACAAGATTGAAGTTGAAACAATCATATATCAATATCTAGGCTCAAAGTGCTATGAAATATTCAAAGATAAAATTTCATACAGTAGGTAAGTAATGGCCATTTACAATGTCTCAAAGAGGCTATTTAGAATAGCCTTTTGTAACCTGAGAATTCTAGCCCTTTATTGTACACATTACAATTAAATTCTAACTAAATACTAATTTCTTGACCTTTTGAAACTCTAAGGGGCTAATAATAATAATAAAAAAAATTGGTTAATGTGTGTCCTTAGGGCATAAATTAAATTATTTAGTTACTTTTTCATTTTTTCATTAGAAAAATTTCCTAAAATGACAAATAAGTATACTAGCTCATTTAAATCAGTACTATCTTCTGATTTGGAAATTGTATAACAAACTGATTTTATTTAATAACAAATTGTCTTACCTTTTTCTCAAAAAAAAAAAAAAAAATCTCATTTAAATCAAAAGTACAAAAATACCCTTCAAAAATTTCAAAATCATGCCGCCTAATTTATTCAAAATCAAAAGTACAAAAATACCCTTAACACTCTTTACTTTATGCAAAATAAAAAATTTATATATTCTCTCTTTATCAAAAAAATAAAAAGAATTTTATATATCTCTCTCGCTCAAATTCCTCACTTTCTCTCTCCCCTCTCACCCTATCTCAGCATCTCTCTCTCCTCGCTGCCTAGACTTTCCGATCAGCCTCTCGTCATTCTCGGCCGCGCGTTCTACGATTGCGACATCGGTCTCTCGCTCTTAATTGTCGCCGTCGTTTCCCTCACCACCGTCGGATCGTTCCTCATCTCGGCGTTGATGCTCGGCTTCGCGATCGTGTGCGCTCACGGTGCGTTTAGAGTTCAAGAGGATCTCTTCCTCGACGATCAAGATCCAGCGAATTCCGGATTTCTCTCCTTCCCCGGCAGCGCTGCCTCTTCCGTCGCCGCACGTGTCAGACCTTCGGACTCGAACGCGTAAGAGGAGGGAGGTTAGTTATTTCAGATTCGTTATTGTGAAATTGAAAATTTGTTACTGAGAAGGTTCATTTTTCATCTGATTGGGAAATTCTGGGCAAATGATAGGGTTTTGATTTGAATTTTGCAATTTGTAAACCTAAATTTTCTAGACTTGTATATGGATTAAGTCTGTATTGTGTAATTTGTAGACCTAATTTTTGTAGACTTAGTTTTGAGATTTGTGTATTTTTGATTCTCAATGAATTTTGTTTTGGCTACTGAGCTCTAATTCGAATGGCATTCCGAGCCATACAATTGAGATCTTTCACTCTTGATGCAGTTTTGGTTTGATTATGTTGGCAGTAGTGGTTTTGGTTGATTTATTGAATTTTTAGTTAATCTGTGTTAATGCATGTGTCAATTTTTTTTATATCTAATTTATTTTTGGTGGAATGTGCTTGAAACTTACATTTTGCAAAAACAAATTGTATACTTAAATTTGAAGTCTTCCCCTGATGAGTGGTTTTAGTTTTGGAGGATTATATGCTGAGAATTTGAGATTTTTTTTTTTTTTTAGTATGTATTGGTTTTATTTGATCGATGCATGATTGTCCACCTGTTGTTGTCTCATGTTTTGGGCAGTGTTACTGGTTTTGTCTACATGTGGAAGCTTTCTTGGGCATCTTCCTTTCCCAAGCTTCTGGAATCTCCGGCTTTATTTCCAACACAAACCCACCAGTCCCTACACTCAGAAAGGTATGCAATTTCAGCTCCTCTCTCACTTTCCCTCTCTTTTTGTTCTTTTGATAACTCGTTCCTTGAAATTTGATAGAATTGTAGAAATGGTTCAAAAACCAGTTGTTAAATCTTGGTTTTTGGTGTGGGGTATGTATGCAAGTGGACTTAAATCATTTTTAGCTGAAAAGATTTAATAAACAATCCAGTTCCTAATTGAAGGGAAAAATATTGACATTTTCAGCATCATTAGTAGTTTTAAGCTTTGGATAACCATCCCATTTTTTGATTTTGCGAGAATGTTAGGCATAGTTTAAAACCCAGTTGGTAAATCTTGGTTTGTGGTGTAGGGTATGTATGCAAGTGGACTTAATCATTTTTAGCAGACACCCATTTTGTGGATTTAATAAGCAAACCCAAGTCCTAATGGACTTATGGAAGAGAAAAATAAATATTTTCAGCAAAATTAGTAGTTTTGAAGCTTTGTAGTAGCCTAGTGGAGAGCCCACAAAACGGTTTGGAGGGTTGCATCTACAGTGATTATTATCAACTATATAATCCAATTTGATTCTCTGCGCTGTAAAAATTAATTAGAATATAAGTTTTTGAACCTAGTTCTAATAGTTTTTTAGTATACATTTCTTGGGATTTTTTTCTTGTTCTCTTAGGTTTTGAACTTATTAATTGGGCTTCCGATATGATAAGCTTCTCAGCTAGTCCAATATCCATTGATGAATTGGGATAGCAAAAAGTAACGATTGACAGCCTTTGTTTTGACTTGTTCATCAAATAAGCTTCTTTGCCAACTCATGCATAAATGCCCCTTTTGTCGTCGTAAACCTTGAGCCAAGTTATTTAAAAGCCCAAGATGTATGTTTTCTTCTTTTGGTTAATAATCAAATTGAATCAGTTGAACTATATATATATACACACACACACACATACACACACACGCTTGCCTTTTTTAGAGTTTTGTGTAATTTACATATGCTATGAACCTGGTTAAGTCACCCTATTTAATCTTCTTGGCCCTCTCCACCACCTTTAATAGCAGATGATGTGTGTCAGGACTTGATGAAATGGATTGAAATTAAAGGAGGCATAAAAAAAACACATAAGCACAATCTGTCATGTGCGCTAGTGGGCAGCAAGATTTAAATAAATACTTTTGAGTGTAAATAGTGACCATTTCTGTTAATCACTCATGCTTCAGTCATTCAGAGATTCATTATTTGTGGGCTTTTGCAAGAAAGGTCATGATGTGCAATCCAGTTTATACTTTAAACTTTTTAATTATTTTTCAGATTTCTCTTGTTTGTTTAAAGCATATTTTATTTGCTTTTTATATTGGTCATATGGTTAATTTATGATCAGGGGAAGGGTGTTGAAGAGGATATAATGGACATGATCGATAGAGAAGCAGATGGAAGTGATAGTCTTGAGGGTTTTGTTTTATGTCACTCTATTGCTGGAGGAACAGGCTCAGGTTCTTACTACTTTGTCTTTACTGTTCACCTATAAAACCAAGGTTTTAAAATATTTTGTATATTTGGGGACAACACTTATCCTTTTACAGCATTGCTGAGTAACTAAAGTAAATCTTACACTTACTCTTTGGCATTATTTTAATGGAAATTAGAGCTGATTCATAATTTCAAATTTAGAGAATGAACTAAAATGCTTTGTGCTGGGTGTTGGACTAAATTCAGATTGCACTTGGCAGTTTAAAGATGAATAAAAAATGGAATTATGAGAACCTCAAGCACAATTATTATCATTAAATTTTAACCCAATGATGGGTATCTTTTACTTATCTTTTGTATTTTGTAGTATTTGCACAGTTGCATGTGCATGAATGCTTGAAGTGCTTCCTTACTTGTGTATTTTTTGTGTGATCTCACTTAAAATGGTGCAGGTATGGGTTCATATCTGTTGGAAACTCTAAATGAGTGCTTCAGCAAAAAACTGGTTCAATATTGAATATCATCCAAGGGGAAGTGGACGATATCGTGCAATTGACGAGTTTGAATTTTTCCGTGTATTCAGACTATCTGTCCATCTAATTTACTCAATTTTCAATTGTATTTTGATGATTTCGAAATTCAACGAATTTGATTTTTTTCAATGAGTTTCCACGAATTTGGACTTTCTGTACATTCAATGTACTCCAATTTCCACTGATTTTTCACAATATCATCCAATTGGCGAGTTCGAATTTTTTCGTGTATTCGGACTATCTGTCCGTCTAGTTTACTCAATTTTCCATTGAATTTTGATGATTTCGAACATTCAACGATTTTGATTTTTTCAATGAGTGAAGACTTTTTATGCATTTTTTGTACCCAATTTTCTACTGAATTTTCACGAGAGCGTACGTTTAACCAATTCGAATTCTTCCTCGAATTTGGACTTTCTGTACATTCAATGTACCCCAATTTCCACTGAATTTTCACGATATCGTTCAATTGACGAGTTCAATTTTTCCGTGTATTCAGACTATCTATCCATCTAATTTACCCAATTTTCCATTGAATTGTACACTCAATGTAGACCAATTTCCACTGAATTTTCACGATATCGTCCAATTGACGAGTACAAATTTTTCCGTGTATTTGGATTATCTGTCCATCTAATTCACTCAATTTTTCGTTGAATTTTGATGATTCCGAACATTCAGCGAATTTGATTTTTTCAATGAGTTATGACTTTTTATGCATTTTATGAACCCAATTTTCTACTGAATTTTCACGAAAGCGTACGTTTAACCAATTCGAATTCTTCCACGAATTTGGACTTTCTGTACATTCAATATATACCAATTTCCACTGAATTTTCACGATATTGTCCAATTTACGAGTTCGAATTTTTCCGTGTATTCGGATTATCTATCAATCTAATTCACTCAATTTTTCGTTGAATTTTGATGATTCCAAACATTCAGCGAATTTGATTTTTTCAATGAGTTATGAATTTTTATGCATTTTATGAACCCAATTTTCTACTGAATTTTCACGAAAGCGTACGTTTAACCAATTCGAATTCTTCCACGAATTTGGACTTTCTGTACATTCAATATATACCAATTTCCACTGAATTTTCACGATATTGTCCAATTTACGAGTTCGAATTTTTCCGTGTATTCGGATTATCTATCAATCTAATTCACTCAATTTTTCNAATTTTTCATTGAATTTTAACGATATCGTACATTCAACGAATTCAATTTTCTGTCATGAATCTGTAATTTTTGTATATCTAACGTATAGAATTTTCCATTGAATTTGCACACTATCGTACGTTCAATGAATTTGAATTTTTCTACGAATCTAGACTATCTGTCCATCAAATGTACACAATTTTCCATTGAATTTTCATGATATCGTACATTCAATGAATTTGAATTTTTCCTCAAATTTGGATATTCTGTGTATCTAATGTACACAATTTTTCATTGAATTTTCATTGTCGTACATTCAATAAATTCGAATTTTTCCTTAAATATAGACTTTTTGTACATCTAATGTACATAATTTTCTATTGAATTTTCACGATATTGTATATTCAACAAATTTGAATTTTTTCATGAATACGGACTTTCTGTACATCTACTATACATTAATTTTCATTGAATTTTCATGATATCGTACATTCAACGAATTCAAAATTTTCCACGTATTTGAACTATTTGTCCATCTAATGTACTCAGTTTTCCATTGAATTTTAACGATTTTGTACATTCAACGAATTTGAACTTTTTGTACATATAATGTACACAATTTTCCATTGATTTTTCTCGACATCGTACATTCAATGAATTGGAATTCTTCCACAAATTTGGACTTTCTGTACATCTAATGTACACAATTTTCTATTGAATTTTAACAATATCGTACATTTAATGAATTTGAATTTTTCAATGTATTCGGACTATCTGTCTATCTATTGTACTTAATTTCTCATTGAATTTTGATGATATCGTCCATTCAACGAATTTGATTTTTTCTACAAATTCAGACTATCTATACATTTAGTGTAGACAATTTTCCATTGAATTTTAACGATATCGTACAATTAACGAATTTGAATTTTTCCACGAATTTGGACTTTCTGTACATTTAACGTACACAAATTTCCATTGAATTTTCATAATATTGTACATTTAACGAATTCAATTTTTTCTATGAATTCGGACTATCTCTCCATCTAATGTACTCATTTTTCCATTGAATATTGATGATTTTGTACATTAAACAAATTTGAATTTTTCAACGAATTTGGACTTTCTGGACATTTAATGTACACAATTTTCCACAGAATTTTCACAATATCGTCCATTTAACGAATTCGATTTTTTGAACGAATATGAACTTTTTGTACGTCTAATGTACATAGTTTTCCATTGAATTTTCACAATATCTTATATTCATCAAATTTGAATTTTTCTACAAATCTGGACCTTTTGTCCATCTAATGTACATAGTGTTTCATTGAATTTTCCTGATATTGTACGTTTAAGGAATTCGAATTTTTCCAAGCATTCGGACTATTTGTCCATCTAATGTACTCAATTTTTCATTGAATTATGATGATTTTGTACATTCAACGAATTTGATTTTTGCAATGAGTTCATACTTTCTATACATTTAATGTACACAATTTTCTACTGAATTTTCATGAGAGTGTACATTTAACGAATTCAAATTCTTCTACAAATTTGGACTTTTTGTACATTCAATGTACACAAATTTCTTTGAATTTTCACGATATCGTATATTTAACAAATTCAAATTTTCCACGTATTCAAACTATTTGTCCATCTAACGTACTCAATTTTCCATCGAATATTGATGATTTTGTACATTCAACGAATTTGATTTTCCCAATGAATTCGGAATTTTGTACATTTATTGTATATAATTTTCCATTGAATTTTCACAATACCGTACAATTAATGAATTCGAATTTTTGAACGAATATAAACTTTTTGTACATCTAAGGTACACAGTTTTCTATTGAATTTTCACGATATCGTATGTCCATCAAATTTGAATTTTTCTACGAATTCAAACTTTCTGTCCTTCTAATATACACTGTTTTCCATTGAATTTTCATGATATTGTACATTTAACGAATTTGATTTTTTTCATGTATTCGGACTATCTGTCCATCAATTTTACTTAATTTTTCGTTGAATTTTGATGATTTTGAACATTCAACGAATTTGGTTTTCTCAATGAGTTTAAACTTTTTATGCATTTTATGTACACAATTTTCTGTTGAATTTTCACGAGAGCGTACATTTAACAAATTCGAATTCTTCCACGAATTTGGACTTTCTGTTCATTCAATGTACACAAATTTCCTCTAAATTTTCACGATATCATCCAATTGACGAGTCGAATTTTTCCATGTATTCGGATTATTTGTGAATCTATTTTACTCAATTTTTCGTTGAATTTTGACGATTTCGCACATTTTACGAATTTGATTTTTTCAATGAGTTAAGACTTTTAAAGCATTTTACGTACACAATTTTCTACTGAATTTTCACGAGAGCTACATTTAACTAATTCGAATTCTTTCACAAATTTGGACTTTTTGTACATTCAATGTGCACAAATTTCCACTGACTTTTCACGATATCGTACAATTGACGAGTTCGAATTTTTCCATGTATTCGGACTATCTCTCCATCCAATTTACTCAAATTTCCATTGAATTTTGGTGATTTCCATCCAATTTACTCAAATTTCCATTGAATTTTGGTGATTTCGTACATTCAACGAATTTGATTTTTCCAGCGAGTTCAAACTTTCTATACTTTTAATGTATGCAATTTTGTATTGAATTTCCGTGAGAGCGTATATTTAACGAAGTCGAATTCTTCCACGAATTTGGATTTTCTGTATATTTAATATACATAAATTTCCATTGAATTTTCACGATATCGTACATTTAACGAGTTCAAATTTTTCCCCGTATTTAGACTATCTCTCCATCTAATTTACTCAAATTTCCATTGAATTTTGATGATTTCGAATATTCAACGAATTTGATTTTTTCAATGAGTTAAGACTTCTTATGCATTTTATGAACACAATTTTCTTCTGAATTTTCACGAGAGCCACATTTAACTAATTCGAATTCTTCCACGAATTTGGACTCTCTGTACATTCAATGTATACAAATTTCCACTGAATTTTCAAGATATCGTACAATTGACGAGTTCAAATTTTTCCATGTATTCAAACTATTTGTCCATCTAATTTACTTAATTTTCCATTGAATTTTGATGATTTGAAACAATCAACGAATTTGATTTTTTCAATGAGTTAAAGACTTTTTATGCATTTTATGTACACAATTTTCTGCTGAATTTTTACGAGAGCGTACATTTAACTAATTTGAATTCTTCCACGAATTTGGACTTTCTGTGCATTCAATGTACACAAATTTCTACTGAATTTTCACGATATCGTTCAATTGACGTGTTCAACTTTTTCCATGTATTTGGACTATCTGTCCATCTAATTTACTCAATTTCTCGTTGAATTTTGATGATTTCGAACATTTAACGAATTTGATTTTTTCAATGAGTTAAGATTTTCTATGCATTTTATGTACCCAATTTTCTGCTGAATTTTCAAGAGAGCGTACATTTAACTAATTCGAATTCTTCCACAAATTTGGACTTTTTGTGCATTCAATGTACACAAATTTCCTCTGAATTTTCACGATATCATCCAATTGACGAGTTCGAATTTTTCCATGTATTCGGACTATCTGTGAATCTAATTTACTCAATTTCTCGTTGAATTTTGATGATTTCGCACATTTAACGAATTTAATTTTTTCAATGAATTAAGACTTTTAAAGCATTTTATGTACCCAATTTTCTGCTGAATTTTCACAAGAGCTACATTTCACTAATTCAAATTCTTTCTTGAATTTGGACCTTCTGTACATTCAATGTGAACAAATTTCCATTGAATTTTCACGATATCGTACAATTGACGAGTTCGAATTTTTCCATGTATCGGACTATCTCTCCATCTAATTTGCTCAAATTTCCATTGAATTTTGGTGATTTCGTACATTCAATGAATTTGATTTTTTCAGCGAGCTCAAACTTTCTATACTTAATGTATGCAATTTTGTATTGAATTTCCGTGAGAGCGTATATTTAAGGAAGTCGAATTCTTCCACGAATTTGGTCTTTCTGTTCATTCAATGTTCCCAAATTTCCACGGAATTTTCACGATATCGTTCAATTGACGTGTTCAAATTTTTCCATGTATTTGGACTATCTGTCCATCTAATTTACTCAATTTCTCGTTGAATTTTGATGATTTAGAACATTTAACGAATTTGATTTTTTTCAATGAGTTAAGACTTTTTATGCATTTTATGTACCCAATTTTGCGGAATTTTCATGAGAGCGTACATTTAACTAATTCGAATTCTTCCTCGAATTTGGACTTTCTGTACATTCAATGTACACAAATATCAACTGAATTATCACGATATGGTCCAATTGACGAGTTCGAATTTTCTACGGAATTTTCACGAAAGCGTACATTTAACTAATTCGAATTCTTCCACGAATTTGGACTTTCTGTCCATTCAATGTACAAAAATTTCCTCTGAATTTTCACGATATTGTCCAATTGACGAGTTCGAATTTTTCCATGTATTCAGACTATCTGTCAATCTAATTTACTCAATTTTTCGTTGAATTTTGATGATTTCGAGCATCTAACGAATTTGATTTTTTTTCAATGAGTTAAAGACATTTAATGCATTTTATGTACACAATTTTTTGCTGAATTTTCACGAAAGCTACATTTCACAAATTCGAATTCTTCCACGAATTTGGACATTCTGTACATTCAATGTACACAAATATCCACTGAATTTTCACGATATCGTACAATTGACGAGTTCGAATTTTTCCATGTATTCGGACTATCTGTCCATCTAATTTACTCAATTTTTCGTTGAATTTTGATGATTTTGAACATTCAACGAATTTGATTTTTTCAATGGGCTAAGACTTTTTACGCATTTTATGTACACAATTTTTTGCTGAATTTTCACGGGTGCGTACATTTACCTAATTTGAATTCTTCCACGAATTTGGACTTTCTGTACATTCAATGTACACAAATTTCCACTGAATTTTCACGATATCGTCCAATTGACGAGTTCAAATTTTTTCATGTATTCGGACTATTTGTCAATCTAATTTACTCAATTTTTCGTTGAATTTTAATGATTTTGAACATTCAATGAATTTGATTTTTTCAATGAGTTAAGACTTTTTGTGCATTTTATGTACCCAATTTTCTGCTGAATTTTCACGGGGGCGTACGTTTAACTAATTCGAATTCTTTCACGAATTTGGACTTTCTGTACATTCCATGTACACAAATTTCCACTGAATTATCACGATATCGTCCAATTGACGTGTTCGAATTTTTCCATATATTCGGACTATCTGTACATCTAATTTGCTCTATTTTTCGTTGAATTTTGATGATTTCGAACATTCAATGAATTTGGTTTTTTGAATGAGTTAAAGAGTTTTTATGCATTTTATGTACACAATTTTCGGTTGAATTTTCACAAGGGCGTACATTTAACAAATTCGAATTCTTCCACGAATTTGGACTTTTTGTTCAGTCATTGTACACAAATTTCTACTGAATTTCGCGGTATCGTCCAATTGACGAGTTCGAATTTTTCCATTTATTCGGCCTATCTATCCATCTAATTTACTCTATTTTTCGTTGAATTTTGATGATTTCGAACATTCTACGAATTTGATTTTTTCAATGAGTTAAGACTTTTGATACATTTTATGTACACAATTTTCTGCTGAATTTTCATGAGGGCGTACATTTAACCAATTCGAATTCTTCCACGAATTTGGACTTTTTGTACATTCAATGTACACAAATTTTCATTGAATTTTGACGATATCGTCAAATTGACGAGTTCGAATTTTTCCGTGTATTCGGCCATCTGTCCATCTAATTTACTCAATTTTCTATTGAATTTTGATGATTTCGAACATTCAACGAATTTGATTTTTTCAATGAGTTAAGACTTTTTATGCATTTTATCTACCCAATTTTCTACTGAATTTTCATGAGAGCGTGTTAAAACTTTCACGAGAGCGTACATTTAACTAATTCGAATTCTTCCACGAATTTGGACTTTCTGTACATTTAATGTACACAAATTTCCACTGAATTTTCATGATATCGTACAATTGACGAGTTCGAATTTTTTCATGTATTCGGACTATCAATCCATCTAATTTATTCAATTTTATGTTGAATTTTGGTGGCATCGAACGTTCAATGAATTTGATTTTTTCAATTAGTCAAGACTTTTTGTGCATTTTGGGTACACAATTTTCTGCTGAATTTTCACGATTGTGTACATTTAACTAATTCAAATTCTTCCACGAATTTGGACTTTCTGTACATTCAATGTACACAAATTTTTACTGAATTTTCACGATATCGTGCAATTGACGAGTTTGAATTTTTCCGTGTATTCAGACTATCTGTCCATCTAATTTACTCAATTTTCAATTGTATTTTGATGATTTCGAAAATTCAACGAATTTGATTTTTTCAATGAGTTTCCACGAATTTGGACTTTCTGTACATTCAATGTACTCCAATTTCCACTGATTTTTCACAATATCATCCAATTGGCGAGTTCGAATTTTTTCGTGTATTCGGACTATCTGTCCGTCTAGTTTACTCAATTTTCCATTGAATTTTGATGATTTCGAACATTCAACGATTTTGATTTTTTCAATGAGTGAAGACTTTTTATGCATTTTTTGTACCCAATTTTCTACTGAATTTTCACGAGAGCGTACGTTTAACCAATTCGAATTCTTCCTCGAATTTGGACTTTCTGTACATTCAATGTACCCCAATTTCCACTGAATTTTCACGATATCGTTCAATTGACGAGTTCAAATTTTTCCGTGTATTCAGACTATCTATCCATCTAATTTACCCAATTTTCCATTGAATTGTACACTCAATGTAGACCAATTTCCACTGAATTTTCACGATATCGTCCAATTGACGAGTACAAATTTTTCCGTGTATTTGGATTATCTGTCCATCTAATTCACTCAATTTTTCGTTGAATTTTGATGATTCCGAACATTCAGCGAATTTGATTTTTTCAATGAGTTATGACTTTTTATGCATTTTATGAACCCAATTTTCTACTGAATTTTCACGAAAGCGTACGTTTAACCAATTCGAATTCTTCCACGAATTTGGACTTTCTGTACATTCAATATATACCAATTTCCACTGAATTTTCACGATATTGTCCAATTTACGAGTTCGAATTTTTCCGTGTATTCGGATTATCTATCAATCTAATTCACTCAATTTTTCGTTGAATTTTGATGATTCCAAACATTCAGCGAATTTGATTTTTTCAATGAGTTATGAATTTTTATGCATTTTATGAACCCAATTTTCTACTGAATTTTCACGAAAGCGTACGTTTAACCAATTCGAATTCTTCCACGAATTTGGACTTTCTGTACATTCAATATATACCAATTTCCACTGAATTTTCACGATATTGTCCAATTTACGAGTTCGAATTTTTCCGTGTATTCGGATTATCTATCAATCTAATTCACTCAATTTTTCGTTGAATTTTGATGATTCCAAACATTCAGCGAATTTGATTTTTTCAATGAGTTATGAATTTTTATGCATTTTATGAACCCAATTTTCTACTGAATTTTCACGAAAGCGTACGTTTAACCAATTCGAATTCTTCCACGAATTTGGACTTTCTGTACATTCAATATATACCAATTTCCACTGAATTTTCACGATATTGTCCAATTTACGAGTTCGAATTTTTCCGTGTATTCGGATTATCTATCAATCTAATTCACTCAATTTTTCGTTGAATTTTGATGATTCCAAACATTCAGCGAATTTGATTTTTTCAATGAGTTATGAATTTTTATGCATTTTATGAACCCAATTTTCTACTGAATTTTCACGAAAGCGTACGTTTAACCAATTCGAATTCTTCCACGAATTTGGACTTTCTGTACATTCAATATATACCAATTTCCACTGAATTTTCACGATATTGTCCAATTTACGAGTTCGAATTTTTCCGTGTATTCGGATTATCTATCAATCTAATTCACTCAATTTTTCATTGAATTTTGATGATTCCGAACGTTCAACGAATTTGATTTTTTCAATGAGTTAAGGCTTTCTATGCATTTTATGCGCCCAATTTTTTGCTGAATTTTCACGACAGTGTACATTTAACTAATTCGAATTCTTCCTCGAATTTGGACTTTCTGTACATTCAATGTGCACAAATTTCCACTGAATTTTCACGATATCGTACAATTGATGGGTTTGAATTTTTCCATGTATTTGGACTATCAGTCCTTCTAATTTACTCAATTTTACGTTGAATTTTGATGGTTTCGAACATTCGACGAATTTGATTTTTTCAACGAGTTAAGACTTTTTATGCATTTTATGCACCCAATTTCCTGCTGAATTTTCACGAGTGTACATTTAACTAATTCGTATTCTTCCCCGAATTTGGACTTTCAGTACATTCAATGTACACAAATATCCACTGAATTTTCACGATATCGTTCAATTGACGAGTTCAAAATTTTCCATGTATTTGGACTATCTGTCCATCTAATTTACTCAATTTTCTATTGAATTTTGATGATTTCGAACACTCATCGAATTTAATTTTTTCAATGAGTTAGGACTTTCGATGCATTTTATGTACACTATTTTCTGTTGAATTTTCATGAGAGCGTACATTTAACTAGTCCGATTTCTTCCACGAATTTGGACTTTCTGTACATTCAATGTACACCAATTTCCACTGAATTTTCACGATGTCGTCTAATTGACGAGTTCGAATTTTTCCATATATTCGGACTATTCGTACATCTAATTTACTCTGTTTTTCGTTGAATTTTGATGATTCCGAACATTCAACGAATTTGATTTTTTCTATGAGTCAAGACTTTTAATGCATTTTATGGGCCCAATTTTCTGCTGAATTTTCACGATAGTGTACATTTAACTAATTTGAATTCTTCCACAAATTTGGACTATCTGTACATTTAATGCACACAAATTTCCACTGAATTTTCACGATATCGTCCAATTGACGAGTTTGAATTTTTCCATGTATTCGGCCAATCTGTCCATCTAATTTACTCAATTTTTCGTTGAATTTTGACGACTTAGAGCATTCAACGAATTTGATTGTTCAATTAGTTAAGACTTTTTATGTATCCAATTTTCTGCTGAATTTTCACGAGAGCGTACAATTAACTAATTCGAATTCTTCCTCGAATTTGGAGTTTCTGTACATTCAATGTACACAAATTTCCAATGAATTTTCACGATATCGTCCAATTGACGAGTTCGAATTTTTCCACGTATTCGGACTATTTGTCCACCTAATTCACTCAATTTTTCGTTGAATTTTGATGATTTCGAACATTCAACTTATTTGATTTTTTCAACGAGTTAAGACTTTTAATGCATTTTATGTACATAATTTTCTGCTGAATTTTCGAGAGAGGTACATTTAACTAATTCAAATTCTTTCATGAATTTGGACTTTCTGTACATTCAATGTACACAAATTTCCATTGAATTTTTAACGATATCGTTCAATTGAAGAGTTCGAATTTTTCCATGTATTCGGACTATCTGTCCATCTAATTTACTCAATTTTCCATTGAATTTTGATGATTTTGAACATTCAACGAATTTGATTTTTTGAATGGGTTAAGACTTCTTATGCATTTTTTGTACAATTTTCTGTTGAATTTTCACGACATCGTACATTTAAGTAATTCGAATTCTTCCATGAATTTGGACTTTCTGTATGTTTGCTGTACACAAATTTCCAATAAATTTTCACGATATCATCCAACTGACGAGTTCGAATTTTTCCATGCATTTGACCTATCTGTCCATCTAAGTTACTCAAATTTTCATTAAAATTTAATGATTTCGAACATTCAACGAATTTGATTTTTTCATTGAGTTAAGACTTATTATGCATTTTATGTACACAATTTTCTTCTGAATTTTCACGAGAGCTACATTTAACTAATTCGATTTCTTTAATGACTTTGGACTTTCTGTACATTCATTGCACACAAATTTCCATTGAATTTTCACGAGATCGTCCAATTGACGAGTTCAAATTTTTCCTTGTTTCGGACTATATGCCCATGTAATTTACTCTATTTTTTGTTAAATTTTGATGATTTCGAACATTCAACGAATTTGATTTTTTCAATGTGTTAATACTTTTTATGTATTTTATGTACCCAATTTTTTGCCGAATTTTCACGAGAGCGTACAATTAACTAATTCGAATTCTTCCACGAATTTGGAGTTTCTGTACATTGAGTGTACCCAAATTTTACTGAATTTTCACGATATCGTCCAATTGACGAGTTCGAATTTTTCCATGTATTCGGACTATCTGTCCTTCTAATTCACTCAATTTTTCGTTGAATTTTGATGTTTCCGAACATTCAACGAATTTGATTTTTTCAATGAGTTAAGACTTTTTATGCATTTTATCTACCCAATTTTTTGCTGAACTTTCAAGGGAGCGTACATTTAACTAATTTGAATTCTTCCACGAATTTGGACTTTCTGCACATTCAATGTACGCAAATTTTCACTGAATTTTCACGATATCGTAGAATTGGCGAGTTTGAATTTTTCCATGTATTCGGACTATTTGTCCGTCTAATTTACTCAATTTTCCGTAGAATTTTGACGATTTCGAACATTCAACGAATTTGATTTTTCAAATGAGTTAAGACTTTTTATGCATTTTATCCACCCAATTTTCTGCTGAACTTTCATGATAGTGTACATTTAACCAATTAGAATTCTTACAGGAAATTGGACTTTCTGTACGTTCAATGCACACAAATTTCCATTGAATTTTCACGATATCGTACAATTGACGAGTTTGAATTTTTTCATGTATTCGGACTATCTGTCCGTCTAATTTACTCAATTTTTCATAGAATTTTGATGATTTCGAACATTCAACGAATTTGATTTTTCAAATGAGTTAAGACTTTTTATGCATTTTGTGTACACTATTCTATGCTGAATTTTTATGAGAGCGTACATTTAAATAATTCGAATTCTTCCACGAATTTGGACTTTCTATACATTCAGTGTACACAAATTTTAACTGAATTTTTACGATATTGTCCAATTGACGAGTTCGAATTTTTCCACGTATTCGAACTATCTGTCCTTCTAATTTACGCAATTTTTCGTAGAATTTTGACGATTTCGAACATTCAACGAATTTGATTTTTAAATGAGTTAAAACTTTTTATGCATTTTGTGCACACTATTTTCTGCTGAATTTTTACGAGAGCGTACATTTAACTAATTCGAATTCTTCCACGAATTTGGACTTTCTGTACATTCAATGTACACAAATTTCAACTTAATTTTCACGATACCGTACGATTGAGGAGTTCGAATTTTTTCATGTATTCGGACTATTTGTCCATCTAATTTACACTATTTTTTGTTGAATTTTGAAGATTTCGAACATTCAAAGAATTTGATTTTTTCAATGAGTTAAGACTTTTAATGCATTTTATGTACCCAATTTTCAGCTGAATTTTCACGAGTGCGTACATTTAACAAATTCGTATTCTTCCACGAATTTGGACTTTCTGTACATTCAATGTACACAAATTTCCACGGAATTTTCACGATATCGTCCAATTGACGAGTTTGAATTTTTCCACGTATTCGGCCTATCTGTCCATCTAAGTTACTCAATTTTTCGTTGAATTTTGATGATTTCGAACATTCAACGAATTTGATTTCTTCAATGAGTTAAGTGTTTTGATACATTTTACGTACACAATTTTCTGCTGAATTTTCATGATAGCGTACATTTAACCAATGCGAATTCTTCCTCGAATTTGGACTTTCTGTACATTCAATTTACACAAATTTCCGTTGAATTTTCAGGATATCGTCCAATTGACGAGTTCTAATTTTTCCACGTATTCGGCCTATCTATGCATCTAAGTTACTCAATTTTTCGTTGAATTTTGATGATTTTGAACATTCAACGAATTTGATTTTTTCAATGAGTCAAGACTTTTGACACATTTTGTGCACACAATTCTCTGCTGAATTTTCACGAGTGCGTACATTTAACCAATTCGAATTCTTCCACGAATTTGGACTTTCTGTATATTCAATGTACACCAATTTCCACTGAATTTTCTCGATATCGTCCAATTGAAGATTTCGAATTTTTCCATGTATTCGGACTATCTGTCCATCTAATTTACTCAATTTTCCATTGAATTTTGATGATTTCGAACATTCAATGAATTTGATTTTTTGAATTGGTGAAGACTTCTTATGCATTTTTTGTACACAATTTTCTGCTGAATTTTGCACGATAGCGTACATTTAACCAATTCGAATTCTTCCTCGAATTTGGACTTTCTGTATATTCAATTTACACAAATTTCCACTAAATTTTTCCATGTATTCGGACTATCTATCCATCTAATTCACTCAATTTTTTTGTTGAATTTTGATGATTCCGAACATTTAACGAATTTGATTTTTTCAATGAGTTAAAACTTTTTATGCATTTTATCTACCCAAGTTTCTTCTGAACTTTCACGAGTGCGTACATTTAACTATGTCGAATTCTTCCACGAATTTGGACTTTTTGTACATTCAATGTACACAAATTTCCACTGAATTTTCACGATATCGTACAATTGACGAGTTCGAATTTTTCCATGTACTCGGACTATCAATCCATCTAATTTACTCAATTTTATGTTGAATTTTGATGGTCTCGAACATTCAATGAATTTGATTTTTTCAATTAGTCAAGACTTTTTTTTGCATTTTATGTACACAATTTTCTGCTGAATTTTCACGATTGCGTACATTTAACTAATTCAAATTCTTCCACGAATTTGAACTTTCTGTACATTCAATGTACACAAATTTCCACTGAATTTTCACGATATCGTGCAATTGACGAGTTCGAATTTTTCCGTGTATTCGGACTATCTGTCCATCTAATTTACTCAAGTTTCAATTGTATTTTGATGATTTCGAACATTCAACGAATTTGATTTTTTCAATGAGTTTCCACGAATTTGGACTTTCTGTACATTCAATGTACACCAATTTCCATTGAATTTTCACGATATCGTCCAATTGGCGAGTTCGAATTTTTCCGTGTATTTGGACTATTTGTCCGTCTAATTTACTTAATTTTCCATTGAATTTTGATGATTTCGAATATACAACGATTATGATTTTTTCAATGAGTTAAGACTTTTAATGCATTTTATGTACACAATTTTCTGCTGAATTTTCACGAGTGCGTACATTTAACAAATTCGTATTCTTCCACGAATTTGGACTTTCTGTACATTCAATGTACACAAATTTCCTCGGAATTTTCACGATTTCGTCCAATTGACGAGTTTGAATTTTTCCATGTATTTGGCCTATCTGTCCATCTAAGTTACTCAATTTTTCGTTGAATTTTGATGATTTCGAACATTCAACGAATTTGATTTTTTCAATGAGTTAAGACTTTTGACGCATTTTGTGTACACAATTCTCTGCTGAATTTTCACGAGTGCGTACATTTAACCAATTCGAATTCTTCCACGAATTTGGACTTTCTGCATATTCAATGTACACCAATTTCCACTGAATTTGCTCGATATCGTCCATTTGAAGATTTCGAATTTTTCCATGTATTCGGACTATCTGTCCATCTAATTTACTTAATTTTCCATTGAATTTTGATGATTTCGAAGATTCAACGAATTTTATTTTTTGAATGGGTTAAGACTTCTTATGCATTTTTTGTACACAATTTTTTGCTGAATTTTCATGATAGCGTACATTTAACCAATTCGAATTCTTCCTCGAATTTGGACTTTCTGTATATTCAATTTACACAAATTTCACTGAATTTTCACGATATCATCCAATTGACGAGTTTGAATTTTTCCATGTATTCGGACTATCTATCCATCTAATTCACTCAATTTTTTTGTTGAATTTAGATGATTCCGAACTTTCAACGAATTTGATTTTTTCAACGAGTTAAAACTTATTATGCATTTTATCTGCCCAAGTTTCTTCTGAACTTTCATGAGAGTGTACATTTAACTAAGTTGAATTCTTCCATGAATTTGGACTTTTTGTACATTCAATGTACACAAATTTCCACTGAATTTTCACGATATTGTACAATTGACGAGTTCGAATTTTTCCATGTATTCGGACTATCAATCCATCTAATTTACTCAATTTTACGTTGAATTTTGATGGTCTTGAACGTTCAATGAATTTGATTTTTTCAATTAGTCAAGACTTTTTATGCATTTTCTGTACACAAGTTTCTGCCGAATTTTCACTATAGCGTACATTTAACCAATTCGAATTCTTCCTCAGATTTGGACTTTCTGTACATTCAATTTACACAAATTCCCATTGAATTTTCACGATATCGTCCAATTGACGAGTTCGACTTTTTCCATGTATTCGGCCTATCTATGCATCTAAGTTACTCAATTTTTCGTTGAATTTTGATGATTTCGGACATTCAACGAACTTGATTTTTTCAATGAGTTAAGACTTTTGGCGCATTTCGTGTACACAATTCTCTGCTCAATTTTCATGAGTGCGTACATTTAAACAATTAGAATTCTTCCACGAATTGGACTTTCTGTAAATTCAATGTGCACCAATTTCCATTGAATTTTCTCGATATCGTCCAATTGACGAGTTTGAATTATTCCATGTATTCGCACAATCTTTACATCTAATTTACTCAGTTTTTCGTTGAATTTTGATGAATTAGAACATTCTACGAATTTGATTTTTCAGTGAGTTAAGACTTTTTAAGCATTTTATGTATCCCATTTTCTGCCGAATTTTCACGAGAGCGTACAATTAACTAATTCGAATTCTTCCACGGATTTGGAGTTTTTGTACATTGAGTGTACCCAAATTTACTGAATTTTCACGATATCGTCCAATTGACGAGTTCAAATTTTTCCATGTATTCGGACTATCTGTCCATCTAATTCACTCAATTTTTCGTTGAATTTTGATGTTTCCGAACATTCAACAAATTTGATTTTTTCAATGAGTTAAGACTTTTATGCATTTTATCTACCCAATTTTCTGCTGAACTTTCACGAGGGCGTACATTTAACTATTTCGAATTCTTCCACGAATTTGGACTTTTTGTACATTCAATGTACACAAAATTTCACTGAATTTTCACGATATCGTAGAATTGACGAGTTTGAATTTTTCCATGTATTCGGACTATTTGTTCGTCTAAATTACTCAATTTTCTATTGAATTTTGACGATTTCGAACATTCAACGAATTTGATTTTTTCAAAGAGTTAAGACTTTTTATGTATTTTAGGCACCCAATTTTTTGCTGAATTTTCATGAGAGTGTGCATTTAACTAATTCGAATTCTTCCACGAATTTGGACTTTCTGTACCTTCAATGTACACAAATTTCCACTGAATTTTCACGATATCGTCCTGTCGACGAGTTCGAATTTTTCCAAGCATTTGGCCTATTTGTCCCTCTAAGTTACTCAATTTTTCGATGAATTTTGATGAATTAGAACATTCTACGAATTTGATTTTTCAATGAGTTAAGACTTTTTATGCATTTTATGTACCCAATTTTCTGCTGAATTTTCACGAGTGCGTACAGTTAACTAATTCGAATTCTTCCACGAATTTGGACTTTCTGTACATTCAATGTACACAAATTTTACTGAATTTTCACGGTATCGTCCAATTGACGAGTCCGAATTTTTCCATGTATTTGGACTATTTGTCGGTCTAATTGACTTAGTTTTTCGTTGAATTTTGATGTTTCCGAACATTCAACGAATTTGATTTTTTCAATGAGTTAAGACTTTTTATGCATTTTATTTACCCAATTTTCTGCTGAATTTTCATGAGTGTAGATTTAACTAATTTGAATTGTTCCACGAATTTGGACTATCTGTACATTCAATGTACACAAATTTCCACTGTATTTTCACGATATCGTCCAATTGACGAGTTCGAATTTTTCCATGTATTCGGCCTATCTTGCATCTAATTTACTCTATTTTTTGTTCAATTTTTGATGATTTCGAACATTCAACGAATTTCATTTTTTCAATGAGTTAAGACTTTTAATGCATTTTATGTACCTAATATTCTGCTGAATTTTCTCGTGGGCGTGCATTTAACTAATTCGTATTCTTCCTCGAATTTAGACTTTCTGTACATTGAATGTACACAAATTTCCACTGAATTTTCACGATATCGTCCAATTGACGAGTTCGAATATTTCCATGTATTCGGCCTATCTGTCCATCTAAGTTACTCAATTTTTCATTGAATTTTTATGATTTCAAACATTCAACGAATTTTGTTTTTTCAAAGAGTTAGGACTTTTTATGCATTTTATGCACCCAATTTTCTGCTGAATTTTCATGAGTGTACATTTAACTAATTCGAATTCTTCCACGAATTTGGACTTACTGTATATTCAATGTACACAAATTTCCCCTGAATTTTCACGATATCGTCCTATTGTCGAGTTCGAATTTTTCCAGGTATTCGGCCGATCTGTCCATCGAAGTTACTCTATTTTTCGTTGAATTTTGATGACTTCGAACATTCAACGAATTTGATTTTTTCAAAGAGTTAACACTTTTTATGCATTTTATGCACCCAATTTTCTGCTGAATTTTCACGGGAGCGTACATTTAACTAATTCGAATTCTTCCACGAATTTGAACTTTCTGTACCTTCATTGTACACAAATTTCCACTGAATTTTCACGATATTTGTCCAATTGACGAGTTCGAATTTTTCAGGTATTTGGCCTATCTGTCCCTCTAAGTTACTCAATTTTTCGTTGAATTTTGATGAATTAGAACATTTGACGAATTTGATTTTTCAATGAGTTAAGACATTTTATGCATTTTATGTACCCAATTTTCTGCTGAATTTTCACGATAGCGTACAATTAACTAATTCGAATTCTTCCACGAATTTGGAGTTTCTGTACATTAATATACACAAAATTTCCACTGAATTTTCACGATATCGTCCAATTGACGAGTTCGATTATTTTCATGTATTCGGCCTATTTGTCCATCTAAGTTACTCAATTTTTTGTTGAATTTTGATGATTTTGAACATTCAACGAATTTGATTTTTTCATTGCGTGCAAACTTTTTATGCATTTTATGTACCTAATTTTTTGCTGAATTTTCACGAGAGCGTACATTAAACTAATTCGAATTCTTCCACAAATTTGGACTTTTTGTACATTCAATCTACATAAATTTCCACTGAATTTTCACGATATCGTCCTATTGTCGAGTTCGAATTTTTCCAGGTATTCGGCCAATTTGTCCATCTTAGTTACTCAATTTTTCTTTGAATTTTGATGATTTCGAACATTCAACGAATTTGATTTTTTCAAAGAATTAAGACTTTTTATGCATTTTATATACCGAGTTTTCTGCTGAATTTTCACGTGAGCATACATTTAACTAATTTGTATTCTTCCTCGAATTTGGACTTTCTGTACATTCAATGTACACAAATTTCCATTGAACTTTCATGATATCGTCCCATTGATGAGTTCGAATTTTTCCATGTATTCAGCCTATCTGTCCATCTAAGTTACTCAATTTTTTGTTGAAGTTTGATGATCTCGAACATTCAACGAATTTGATTTTTTCAAAGAGTTAAGACTTTTTATGCATTTTATGTACCCAATTTTCTGCTGAATTTTCACGAGAGCGTACATTTAACTAATTCGAAATCTTCCACGAATTTGGACTTTTTGTACATTCAATGTACACAAATTTCCACTGAATTTTCACGATATCGTCCTATTGTCGAGTTCGAATTTTTCCAGGTATTCAGCCAATCTGTCCATCTAAGTTACTCAATTTTTCGTTGAATTTTAATGATTTTGAACATTCAACAAATTTGATTTTTTCAAAGAATTAAGACTTTTTTTGCATTTTATGTATCCAATTTTGTGCTGAATTTTCACGAGACCATACACTTAACTAATTCGAATTCTTCCATGAATTTGGACTTTCTGTTCCTTAAATGAACACAAATTTCCACTGAATTTTCACGATACCGTCCTATGGTTGAGTTCGAATTTTTCCAGGTATTCGGCCAATTTGTCCATCTAAGTTACTCAATTATTCGTTGAATTTTGATGATTTCGAACATTCAACGAATTTGATTTTTTCTATGAGTTAAGACTTTTGACGCATTTTATGTATACAATTTTCTGATGAATTTTCACGAGAGCATACGTCTAATCAATTCGAATTAAGTTACTCAATTTTTCGTTGAATTTTGATGATTTCGAACTTTCAACGAATTTGATTTTTTCAAAGCGTTAAGACTTTTTATGCATATTAGCTACCCAATTTTCTGCTGAATTTTCACGAGAGCATACACTTAACTAATTCGAATTCTTCATCGAATTTGGATTTTCTGTTCCTTCAATGAACTCAAATTTCCACTGAATTTTCACGATATCGTCCTATTGTCGAGTTCGAATTTTTCCAGGTATTCGGCCAATCTGTCCATCGAAGTTACTCAAATTTTCATTGAATTTTGATGATTTCGAACATTCAACGAATTTGAATTTTTTCAATGAGTTAAGACTTTTGACGCATTTTATGTACACATTTTTTTGCTGAATTTTCACGAGAGCGTACATTGAATCAATTAAAATTCTTCCATGAATTTTGACTTTCGATACATTCAATGTACACCAATTTTCACTGAATATTCACGATATCGTCCAATTGACGTGTTCGAATTTTTCCATGTATTCGGACTATTTGTACATCTGATTTACTCGATTTTCCACTGAAGTCTCACGATATCGTACAATTGACGAGTTTGAATTTCTCCATGTATTCGGACTATCTGTTTGTCTAATTTACTCAATTTTCCGTTGAATTTTGACGATTTCGAACATTCAAGGAATTTAATTTTTAAATGAGTTAAGTCTTTTTATGCATTTTGTTTGCACAATTTTCTCCTGAATTTTTACGATAGCGGACATTTAACTAATTCGAATTCTGCCGCAAATTTGGACTTTCTAAACATTCAATGTACACAAATTTTACTGAATTTTCACGATATCGTCCAACTGACAAGTCCGAATTTTTCCATTTATTCGGACTATTTGTCCATCTATTTCTTTGAATTTTTCGTTGAATTTTGATGTTTCCGAACTTTTAACGAATTTGATTTTTTCAATGCGTTAGGACATTTTATGGAGTTTATCTACCCAATTGTTTGCTAAACTATCACGAGAGTGTACATTTAACTAATTTGAATTCTTCCACGAATTTGGACTTTTTGTACATTCAATGTACACAAATTTCCACTGAATTTTCACGATATCGTCCAATTGACGAGTTCGAATTTTTCCATGTATTCGGACTATCTGCCCATCTCATTTACTTTATTTTTTGTTGAATTTTGATGATTTCGAACATTCAACGATTTTGATTTTTTCAATGAGTTTAGACTTTTTATGCATTTTGTGTACACAATTTTCTACTAAATTTTCACTAGAGCGTACATTTAACTAATTCGAATTCTTCCACGATTTTGGACTTTTAATACGTTCAATGTACACAAATTTCCACTGATTATCACGATGTCGTCCAATTGACGAGTTTGATTTTTTCCATGTATTTGGACTATCTGTCTATCTAATTCACTCAATTTTTCGTTTAATTTTGATGAGTTCGAACATTCAAAGTATTTGTTTTTTTCATTGACTTAAGACTTTTTATGCATTTTATGTACCCAATTTTCTGTTGAGTTTTCATGATAGGGTACATTTAACTAAGTCGAATTCTTCCACGAAATTGGACTTTTCATACATTCAATGTACACAAATTTCCACTGAGTTTTCACGATCTCGTCCGATTGACGAGTTTGAATTTTTCCATGTATTCGGACAATCTGTCCGTGTAATTCACTCAATTTTTCGATTTCGAATATTGAAAGCATTTGATTTTTTCAATGAGTTAAGACTTTTTATGCAATTTGTGTACTCAATTTTTTACTGAATTTTCTCGAGAGCGTACATTTAACTAATTCGAATTGTTCCACAAATGTGGACTTTCTGTACATTCAATGTACACAAATTTGCACTGATTATCGCGACATCGTCCAATCGACGAATTCAAATTTTTCCTTCAATTTGGTCTATCTGTCCATCTAATTCACTCAATTTCTCGTTGAATTTTGATGATTACGAACATTCAACGAATTTGATTTTTTCAATGGGTTAAGACTTTTTATGCATTTTGTGTACATAATTTTCTGCAGAATTTTCACGAGAGCGTACGTTTAACCAATTCGAATTCTTCCACGAATTTGGACTTTCTGTACATTCAATGTACATGAATTTGCACTGATTATCACGATATCGTCCAATTGACGAGTTCGAATTTTTCCATGTATTCGGGCTATCTGTCCATCTAATTCACTCAAATTTTGGTTGAATTTTGATGATTTTGACCAGGCAATGAATATGATTTTTTCAATGAGTTTAGGCTTTTTATGCATTTCTGTACCCAATTTTCTCCTGAATTTTCACGAGTGCATACATTTAACTAATTTGAATTCTTCCACGAATTTGGACTTTCTGTACATTCAATGTACACAAATTTTACTGTATTTTTACGATATCGTCCAATTGACGAGTCCGAATTTTTCCATTTATTCGGACTATTTGTCCATCTATTTCTCTGAATTTTTCTTTGAATTTTGATGTTTTCGAACTTTCAATGAATTTGATTTTTTCAATGCATTAGGACTTTTTGTGGAGTTTATCTACCCAATTTTCTGCTGAACTATCACGAGAGCGTACATTTAACTAATTTGAATTCTTCCACGAATTTGGACTTTCTGTACATTCAATGTACACAAATTTCCACTGAATTTTCACGATATCGTCCAATTGACGAGTTCGAATTTTTCCATGTATTCGGAGTATCTGCCCATCTAATTTACTCTATTTTTTGTTGAATTTTGATGATTTCGAACATTCAACAATTTTGAGTTTTTCAATGAGTTAGGACTTTTTAAGCATTTTGTGTACACAATTTTCTACTGAATTTTCTCTAGAGCGTACATTCAACTAATTTGAATTCTTCCACGATTTTGGACTTTCTATACATTCAATGTACACAAATTTCCACTAATTATCACGATATCGTCCAATTGACGAGTTCGAATTTTTCCATGTATTTGGACTATCTGTCTATCTAATTCACTCAATTTTTCGTTTAATTTTGATGAGTTCGAACATTCAAAGTATTTTTTTTTTTCATTGACTTATGACTTTTTATGCATTTTATATACCCAATTTTCTGCTGAGTTTTCACGATAGGGTACATTTAACTAAGTCGAATTCTTCCATGAAATTGGACTTTCTGTACATTCAATGTACACAATTTCCACTGAGTTTTCACGATCTCGTCCAATTGACGAGTTCAAATTTTTCCATGAATTCGGACAATCTGTTCGTGTAATTCACTCAATTTTTCGAATTTGAATATTGAAAGAATTTGATTTTTTCAATGAGTTAAGACTTTTTATGCAATTTGTGTACTCAGTTTTTTACTGAATTTTCTCGAGAGCGTACATTTAACTAATTCGAATTGTTCCACGAATTTGGACTTTCTGTACATTCAATGTACACAAATTTGCACTGATTATCGCGACATCGTCCAATCGACGAGTTCAAATTTTTCCTTGTATTTGGACTATCTGTCCATCTAATTCACTTAATTTCTAGTTGAATTTTGATGATTTTGAACATTTAATGAATTTGATTTTTTCAATGAGTTAAGACTTTTTATGCATTTTGTGTACACAATTTTCTGCGGAATTTTCACGAGAGCGTACGTTTAACCAATTTGAATTCCTCCACGAATTTGGTCTTTCTGTACATTCAATGTACATGAATTTGCACTGATTATCACGATGTCGTCCAATTGACGAGTTCGAATTTTTCCATGTATTCGGACTATCTGTCCATCTAAGTCACTCAATTTTTCGTTGAATTTTGATGATTTCAAACATGCAACGAATTTGATTTTTTCAATGAGTTTAGGCTTTTTATGCATTTCTGTACCCAATTTTCTCCAGAATTTTCACGAGTGCGTACATTTAACTAATTTGAATTCTTCCACGAATTTGGACTTTCTGTACATTCAATGTACACAAATTTCCACTGAATTTTCACTATATCGTCCAATTGACGAGTTTGAATTTTTCCATTTATTCGGACTATCTGCCCATCTAATTTACTCTATTTTTTGTTGAATTTTGATGATTTCGAACATTCAACGATTTTCATTTTTTCAATGAGTTAAGGCTTTTTATGCATTTTGCGTACACAATTTTCTACTGAATTTTTACTAGAGCGTACATTTAACTAAGTCGAATTCTTCCACGAAATTGGACTTTCTGTACATTCAATGTACACAAATTTCCACTGAGTTATCCCGATCTCGTCTAATTGACTAGTTCAAATTTTTCCATGTATTCGGACAATCTGTCCGTTTAATTCACTCAATTTTCCGATTTCGAATATTCAACGAATTTGATTTTTTCAATGAGTTAAGACTTTTTATGCAATTTGTGTACTCAATTTTTTACTGAATTTTCTCGAGAGCGTACATTTAACTAATTCGAATTGTTCCCCGAATTTGGACTTTTTGTACATTCAATGTACAAAATTTGTACTGATTATCACGACATCGTCCAATTGACGAGTTCGAATTTTTCATTGTATTCGGACTATCTGTCCATCTAACTCACTCAATTTTTCGTTGAATTTTGATGATTTCGAACATTCAACGAATTTGATTTTTCAATGAGTTAAGACTTTTTATGCATTTTGTGTACACAATTTTCAGCGGAATTTTCACTATAGCGTACATTTAACCAATTCGAATTCTTCCACGAATTTGGACTTTCTGTACATTCAATGTACACAAATTCGCACTGATTATCACGATGTCGTCCAATTGACAAGTTCGAATTTTTCCATGTATTCGGACTATCTGTCCATCTAATTCACTCAATTTTTCGTTGAATTTTGATGATTTCGAACATTCAACAAATTTGATTTTTTCAATGAGTTTAGGCTTTTTATGCATTTTTTGTACCAAATTTTCTCCTGAATTTTCACAAGTGCATATATTTAACTAATTTGAATTCCTCGACGAATTTGGACTTTCTATACATTCAATGTACACAAATTTCTTCTGAATTTTCTCGATATCGCCCAATTGACGAGTTCGAATTTTTCCATGTATTCGGAGTATTTGTCCATCTATTTCACTCAATTTTTTGTTGTATTTTGGTGATTCCGAACATTCAACGAATTTAATTTTTGCAATGAGTTTAGACTTTTTATACATTTTATGTACGTATTTTTCTGCTGAATTTCTACTAGAGCTATATTTAACTAATTCGAATTCTTTCACGAATTTGGACTTTTTGACATTCAATGTACACAAATTTCCACTGAATTTTCACGATATCGTACAATAGATGAGTTCAAAATTTTCCATGCATTCAGTCTGTTTGTCCATCTAATTTACTCAAATTTTCATTGAATTTAGATGATTTCGAACAATCAAAGAATTTAATTTTTTCACTGAGTTAGGACTTTTGGCGCATTTTATGTACACTATTTTCTGTTGAATTTTCAAGAGGGCCTAGGTTTAACCAATTCGAATTCTTCTACGAATTTGGACTTTCTGTACATTCAATGTACACTAATTGTCACTGAATTTTCACGATATCGTCCAATTGACGAGTTCGAATTTTTCCATGTATTTAGACTATCTGTCCAACTAATTCACTCAATTTTTCATTGAATTTTGATGATTTCGAACATTCAACGAATTTGTTTTTTTGAATGAGTTAAGACTTTTTATGCATTTTATGTACCCAATTTTCTGCTGAATTTTCACGAGAGCGTACAATTAACTGATTCGAATTCTTCCACAAATTTGGAGTTTCTGTACATAGAATGTACACAAATTTCCATTGAAATATCACGATATCGTGCAATTGACGAGTTCGAATTTTTCGATGTATTTGGACTATCTGTCCGTCTAATTCACTCAATTTTTCGTTGAATTTTGATGATTCCGAACATTCAACGAATTTGATTTTTTTCAATGAGTTAAGACTTTTTATGCATTTTTTGTACATAATTTTCTGCTGAATTTTTACGTGAGCTTTATTTAACTAATGCAAATTCTTTCACGAATTTGGACTTCTTGTACATTCAATGTACACAAATTCCTTCTGAATTTTCACGATATCGTACAATTGACGAATTCAAATTTTTCCACGTATTCAGTCTATCTGTCCACCTAATTTACTCAAATTTCCGTTGAATTTTGATGATTTCGAACACGTAACGAATTTAATTTTTTCAATGAGTTAAGACTTTTGACGGATTTTATGTTCCCTATTTTCTGCTGAATTTTCACGAGAGCGTACATTTAACCAATTCAAATTCTTACATGAATTTGGACTTTTTGTACATTCAATGTACACAAATTTCCACTGAATTTTCACGATAATGTCCAATTGACGAGTTCGAATTCTTCCATGTATTCGGACTATCTGTCTTTCTAATTTACTCAATTTTCCACTGAATTTTGATTATTTCGAAAATGCAACGAATTTGATTTTTTCAATCAGTTAAGACTTCCTATGCATTTTTTGTACCCAATTTTCTTCTGAATTTTCACGACAGCGTACATTTAACTAATTCGAATTCCTCCACGAATTTGGACTTTCTGTACGTTTACTGTACACAAATTTCTACTAAATTTTGACGATATCGTACAATTGACGAGTTCAAATTTTCCATGAATTCAGTCTATCTGTGCATCTAATTTACTCAGTTTTCCATTGAATTTTGATGATTTCGAACACTCAACGAATTTCATTTTTTCAATGAGTTAAGACTTTTGATGCATTTTATGTTCACTATTTTCTGCTGAATTTTCACGAGAGCGTACATTTAACTAGTCCAAATTCTTCCACGAATTTGGAGTTTTTGTACATTCAATGTACACCAATTTCCACTGAATTATCACGATTTCGCCCAATTGACGAGTTCGAATTTTTCCATGTATTCGGACTATCTGTCCATCTAATTCACTCAATTTTTCATTGAATTTTGATGATTCCGACCATTCAACGAATTTGATTTTTTTTCAATGAGTTAAGACTTTTTATGCATTTTATGTACATAATTTTCTGCAGAATTTTCACGAGAGCTACATTTAACTAATTCAAATTCTTTCACGAATTTGGACTTTTTGTACATTCAGTGTACACAAATTTCTACTGAATTTTCACGATATTGTACAATTGACGAGTTCAAATTTTTCCATGTATTCAGTCTATCTGTCCGTCTAATTTACTCAATTTTCCATTGAATTTTGCTGATTTCTAACACTCAACGAATTTAATTTTTTCAATGAGTTAAGACTTTTGACACCTTTTATGTTCACCATTTGTTGTTGAATTTTCACGTGAGCTACATTTAACCAATTCGAATTCTTACACGAATTTGGACTTTCTGTACATTTAATGTACACAAATTTCGATTGAATTTTCACGATATCGTCCAATTGATGAGTTTGAATTTTTCCACGTATTCGGACTTTCTGTACCTCTAATTGACTCTATTTTTCGTTGAATTTTGATGATTTCGAACATTCTATGACTTTGATTTTTCAATGATTTAAGACTTTTTATGCATTTTATGTACCCAATTTTCTGCTGAGTTTTCACGAGAGCGTAAAATTAACTAATTCGTATTGTTCCACGAATTTGGAGTTTCTACACATTCAATGTACACAAATTTTACTGAATTTTCAAGATATCGTCCAACTGACGAGTCCAAATTTTTCCATGTATTCGGACTATCTGTCCATCTAATTCACTCCGTGTTTTGTTGAATTTTGATGTTTTCGAACATTCAACGAATTTGATTTTTTCAATGAGTTAAGACTTTTTATGCATTTTATCTGTCGAATTTTCTGCTAAACTTTCACGAGAGTGTAGATTTAAATAATTCGAATTCTTCCACGAATTTGGAGTTTCTGTACATTCAATGTACACAAATTTCCACTGAATTTTCACGATATCGTACAATTGACGAGTTTCAATTTTTCCATGCATTCGGACTATCTGTCCGTCTAATTTACTCAATTTTCGTTGAATTTTAACAATTTTGAACATTCAACGAATTTGATTTTTTAAATGAGTTAAGTCTTTTTGTGCATTTTGTGCACACAATTTTCTGCTGAATTTTTACGTGAGCGTACATTTAACTAATTCGAGTTCTTCAAAGAATTTGGACTTTCTATATATTCAGTGTCCACAAAGTTCCACTGAATTTTCACGATATCTTCCAATTGACGAGTTCGAATTTTTCCGGGTATTTGGACTATATGTCCATCTAATTTACCCTATTTTTTTGTTGAATTTTGATGATTTCGAACATTCAACGAATTTGATTTTTTCAATGAGTTAAGCCTTTCAATGCATTTTATGTACCCAATTTTGTGCTGAATTTTCACGAGAGCGTACATTTAACTAATTCGTATTCTTCCACGAATTTGGACTTTCTGTACATTCAATATACACCAATTTCCACTGAATTTTCACGATATCGTCCAATTGACGAGTTCGAATTTTTCCATGTATTCGGACTATTTGTGAATCTAATTTACTCTATTTTTCGTTGAAATTTGATGATTTCGAACATTCGACGAATTTGATTTTTTCAATGAGTTAAGATTTTTTATGCGTTTTATGTACCCAATTTTCTGCTGAATTTCCACAAGAGCGTACGTTTAACTAATTCGAATTCTTCCACGAATTTGGAATTTCTGTTCATTCCATGTACACAAATTTCCACTGAATCTTCACTATATCGTCCAATTGACGAGTTCAAATTTTTCCATGTATTCGGCCAATCTGTCCATCTAATCTGCTTAATTTTTCGTTGAATTTTGATGATTTAGAACATTCTACGAATTTGATTTTTCAATGAGTTAAGACTTTATAGGCATTTTATGTACACAATTTTTTGCCGAATTTTCACGAGAGCTACATTTAACTAATTCGAATTCTTCAACGTATTTGGACTTTCTGTACATTCAATGTATACAAATTTCCTCTAAATTTTCACAATATCGTACAGTTGATGAGTTCAAATTTTTCCATGTATTCGGACTATCTGTCCATCTAATTTACTCAATTTTCCATTGAATTTTGATGATTTTGAACATTCAACGGATTTAATTTTTTCAATGAGTTTAAGACTTTTTATGCATTTTATGTACACATTTTTTTGCCGAATTTTCACAAGAGCTACATTTAACTAATTTGAATTCTTGCACGAATTTGGACTGTTTGTACATTCAATGTACACAAATTTTCACGATATCGTGCATTTGGCAAGTTCGAATTTTTCCATGTATTCGGACCATTTGTCCATCTAATTTACTCAGTTTTCCATTGAATGTTGGTGATTTCGTACATTCAACGAATGTGATTTTTAAAAAAAGTTCAAACTCTCTATACATTTAGTGTGCACAATTTTCTACTGAATTTTCATGAGAGCGTACATTTAATGAATTCGAATTCTTCCAAGATTTTTGATTTTCTATAAATTTAATATACACAAATTTCCCTTCAATTTTCACGATTTCGTACATTTAGCGAATTCAAATTTTTCCACATATTCAGACTCTCTCTCCATCTAATTTACTCAAATTTCCGTTGAATTTTTCAATGAGTTATGACTTTTTATGTATTTTATTTACACAATTTTCTTTTGAATTTTCACGAGAGCGTACATTTAACTAATTCGAAGTCGTCCATGAATTTGGACTTTGTGTACATTCAATGTACACAAATTTCCACTGAATTTTCACGATATCGTACAATTGACGAGTTCGAATTTTTCCATGTGTTCGGACTATCTGTCCATCTAATTTACTCAATTTTCCATTGAATTTTGATGTTTTTGAACATCCAACGAATTTGATTTTTTCAATGAGTTAAGACTTTTTTGGCATTTTATGTACACAATTTTCTGCTGAATTTTCACGAGAGCTACATTTAACTAATTCGAATTCTTCCACGAATTTGGACTTTCTGTACATTCAATGTATACGAATTTCCACTGAATTTTCACGATATCGTACAATTGACGAGTTCAAATTTTTCCATGTATTCGGACTATCTGTCCATCTAATTAACTCAATTTTCCATTGAATTTTGATGATTTCGAACATTCAAAGAATTTGATTTTTTCAATGAGTTAAGACTTTATTTGCATTTTATGTACACAATTTTTTGCTGAATTTTCACGAAAGCTACATTTAACTAATTCGAATTCTTGCACGAATTTGGACTTTCTTTACATTCAATGTACACAAATTTCACTGAATTTTCACAATATCGTACATTTGGCGAGTTCAAATTTTTCCATGTATTCGGACTATTTGTCCATCTAATTTACTCAATTTTCCATTGAATGTTGGCGATTTCATACATTCAACGAATGTGATTTTTTTAAAAAGTTCAGACTTTTTATATATTTAGTGTGCACAATTTTCTACTGAATTTTCATGAGAGCATACATTTAATGAATTCGAATTCTTCCACGAATTTTGATTTTTTTTATATTTAATATACACAAATTTCCATTCAATTTTCACAATATCTTCCATCTATCGAATTCAAATTTTTCCACGTATTCAGACTACCTCTCCATCTAATTTACTCAAATTTCCATTGAATTTTGATGATTTCTAACAGTCAACGAATTTGATTTTTTCAATGAGTTAAGACTTTTTTTGCATTTTATGTACACAAATTTCTGCTGAATTTTCACGAGTTCGTACATTTAACTAATTCGAATTCTTCCACGAATTTGGACTTTTTGTACATTCAATGTACACAAATTTCCCCTGAAATTTCCCGATATCGTACAGTTGACGAGTTCAAATTTTTCCATTCATTCGGACTATCTGTCCATCTAATTTACTCAATTTTCCATTGAATTTTGATGATTTCGAACATTCAACGAATTTGATTTTTTCAATCAGTTAAGTCTTTTTATGCATTCTATGTACACAAATTTCTACTGAATTTTTACCAGTGCGTTCATGTAACGAACTCGAATTCTTCCACGAATTCGGATTTAACGAACTCGAATTCTTCCACATTTAATGTACACAAATTTCCATTGAATTTCTCAATATCGTGCATTTAACAAATTTAAAATTTTCCATGTATTCGGACTATCTGTCCATCTAATATACTTAATTTTCCGTTGAATTTTGATGATTTTGTGCATTTAACGAATTTGATTTTTTCAAAGAGTTCAGACTTTCTATACGGATAATGTACACTATTTTCCTTTGAATTTTTACTAGAGCGCACATTTAACGGATTCAAACTCTTCCACGAATTTAGACTTATTGTACATCTAATGTATGCAATTCTCCTTTGAATTTTCACAATATCGTACATTTGACGAGTTTGAATTTTCCACGTATTCGAACTATCTGTCCATCTAGTTTAGTCAAATTTCCATCTAATTTTAACAATTTCAAAAATTCAACGAACTTGATTTTTTCAATGAGTTCAGACTTTTTGTACATTTAATGTGCACAATTTTCTGCTGAATTTTAACGAAAGTGTGCCTTTAACTAATTTGAATTCTTCCATGAATTTGGACTTTCTGTACATTTAATGTACACAAATTTCTATTGAATTTTCAAGATGTCATACATTTAACGAGTTCAAATTTTTCCACGTATTCGGACTATCTGTCCATCTAATGTACTCAAATTTCCTTCGAATTTTGATTATTTTGTACATTCAACGAATTTGATTTTTTCAATGAGTTCACACTTTCTATACTTTTAATGTACTAAATTTTTTGCTGAATTTTTACGAAAGCATGCATTTAACGAATTCAAATTCTTCCACGAATTTGGACTTTCTTTACATCTAATGTACTCAATTTTTCTTTGAATTTTGATGAATTCGTACATTAAGCAAATTTTATTTTTTCAATGTGTTCAAAATTCAATACAGTTAATGTACACATTTTTCTACTGAATTTTCTCGAGAGCGTACATTTAATGAATTCGAATTCTTCCACAAATTTGGGCTCTCTGTACATTAATTTACACAAATTTTCATTGAATTTTCACAATATCGTACGTTTAATGAAGTTGAGTTTTTCCATGAATTCAGAGTAACTGTCCATCTAATGTACTCAATTTTCCATTAAATATTGATTATTTTGTACATTCATCGAATTTGATTTTTTCAAGAAATTTGGAATTTCTGTACATTTATTGTACTCAGTTTTCCACCGAATTTTAACGATATCGTAGATTTATTGAAATCAAATTTTTGAACAAATTTGAACTTTTTGTACTTCTATGGTACACAGTTTTCCATTGAATTTTCATGATATTGTACGTTCATCAAATTTGAATTTTTCTACAAGTCCGGACTTTTTGTCCATCTAATCTACCCTGTTCTCCACTGAATTTTCACGATATCATACATTTACCGAATTCGAATTTTTCTACATATTCGGACTGCCTGTCCATCTAATGTACTGCATTTTCCATTAAATTTTTATGATTTCATGCATTTAACGAATTTGAGTTTTTCAACGAATTTAGACATTCTCTATATTTAATGTACACAAATTTCTATTGAATTTTCATAGTATCATACATTTAATGAATTCAAATTTTTCCATGTATTCAAACTATCTGTTCATCTAATGTTCTCAATTTTCCATTGAATGTTTATGATTTCGTACATTAAACGAATTTGATTTTTTCAATGAAGGAAAACTTTCTATACATTTAATGTACACAATTTTCTATTGAATTTTCCTGATATCGTGCATTGAATGAATTCGAATTCTTACACAAATTAGGACTTTCTGTACATTTAATGGACACAAATTTTCATTGAATTTTCACGATATCGTACATTCCACGAATTTGAGTTTTTCTACAGATCCAGACTTTTTGTCCGTCTATGGTACACAGTTTTCTACTGAATTTTCACGATATCGTAGATTCAATGAATTCGTATTTTTCCAATAATCCAAACTTTTTTTCATTCAAGCTACATTGTTTTCCATTGAATTTGCACAATATTGTATGTTCAACGAATTTGAATTTTTCTACGATCTGGACTACTTGTCCACCGAACGTACATAATTTTCCATTGAATTTTCATGATATCGTACATTCAATGAATTTGAATTTTTCCTCAACTCTAGACTTTTTGTACATCAACTGTACACAATTTTCCATTGAATTTTCACTGTTGTACATTCAATGAATTCAAAATTTTCCTTAAATATGGACTTTTTGTATATCTAATGTACACAATTTTCCATTGAATTTTCACTGTTGTACATTCAATCAATTCGAATTTTTCCTCAAATTGGACTTTTTGTATATCTAATGTACACAATTTTCCAGTGAATTTTCATGATATAGTATATTCAATGAATTTAATTTTTTCAACGAATTCAGACTTTTTCTACATTTAATATACACAATTTTCCACTGAATTTTCACAATATCATACATTTAACAAATTCAGATTCTTTCACGAATTTGGTCTTTTTGTATATTTAATGTACACAAATATCCATTGAATTTTCACGAAATCGTACGATTAACGAATTCAAAATTTTCCACAAGTTCATACTATTTGTCCATCTAATGTACTCACTTTTCATTGAATATTGATGATTTCGTACATTCAACGAATTTGATTTTTTCAATGAATTCAGACTTTTTATACATTTTATGTACACAATTGTTCCTTGAATTTTCACGATATCATACATTTAATGAATTCAAATTTTTGAATGAATACGAACTTTTAGTACATCTATGGTACACAATTTTCCATTGAATTTTCACAATATCGTACATTCATCGAACTTGAATTTTTCTACAAATCCGAACTTTCGATCCATCTAATGTATACAGTTTTCAATTGAATTTTCATGAAATCGTACATTCAACAAATTCGAATTTTTCCTCAAATATGGACTTTCTGAATATCTAATGTACACCAATTTCCATTGAATTTCACCATATCGTACATTCAACGAATTTGATTTTTTGAACGTATTCTGACTTTCTATATGTTTAATGTACACAATTTTCCACTAGTTTTTTACGATATCATACATATAACGATTTGAAAATTTTCCACCTATTCGGACTGTCTTTACATTTAATGTACTCAAATTTCCTTTGAATTTTGATGATTTCGTACATTCGTTGAATTTGATTTTTTCAACAAATTCAGACTTTTTGTACAATTTTCCACATAATTTTCATGATATCTTACATTTAACGAATTTGAATTCTTTCACGAATTTGGACTTTTTGTACATTTAATATACACAAATTTCCATTGAATTTTGACGATATTGTAAATTTAACGAATTTGAATTTTATCATGTATTCGGAGCATCTGTCCATCTAATGTACCCAATTTTACATTGAATTTTGATGATTTCGTACATTCAACGAATTCAATCTTTCTAATGAATTCGAATTCTTCCACGAATTTGGACTTTCTATACATTTAACGTATACAAGCTTCCATTGAATTTTCACGATATCGTTCATTTAACGAATTCAAATTTTTCCACGTATTTGGAGTATCTATCCATCAAGTGTACCCAATTTCTGTTGAATATTAATGATTTCGAACAATCAACCAATTTGATTTTTTCAACGAATTCAAACTTTCTGTACATTTGATGTACACAATTTTCCGCTAAATTTTCACGATATCATACATTTAACAAATTCGAATTTTTGAACGACTACGAACTTTTTGTACATCTAACATACATAGTTTTCCATTGAATTTTCACGATATCGTACATTCAATGATTTGAATTTTTCTATGAATCCAAACTTTCTGTCCATCTATTGTACACAGTTTTCTACTGAATTTTCACAATATCGTGGATTTAATAAATTCGTTTTTTTTTTCCAATAATTCGAACTTTTTGTACTTTTAACGTAAACTGTTTTCCATTGACTTTTCTTGCTATCGTACATTTACCGAATTTGAATTTATCCATGTAGTCGTACTATCGGCCCATCTACTATACTCAAATTTTCAATGAATTTTAACGATATCATACCTTCAACGAATTCAATTTTCTTTCATGAATCCATACTTTCTGTATATCTAATGTACATAATTTTCATTGAATATCCACAATATCGTAAGTTCAACGAATTTCAGTTTTCTACAAATCTGGACTATTTGTCCATCCAACATACAAAATTTTCCATTGAATTTTTAATGTTGTATGTTCAACAAATTCAAAATTTTCCTTAAATATGGAATTTTTGAATATCTGATGTATACAATTTTTCGTTGAATTATCACGATATCGTATATTCAACAAATTTGAATTTTTTCACGAATATGGACTTTCTGTAGATCTACTATACATAAATTTCTATTGAATTTTGATGATTTCGTACATTCAACTAATTCTTATTTTTCCACGTATCAGAACTTTTTGCACATATAATGTAAACAATTTTCTGTTGATGTTTTACGATATGGAACATTCAATGAATTTGAATTCCTCCACGAATTTGGACTTTCTGTACATCAAAAGTACACAATTTTCCATTGAATTTTCACAATATCATACATTTGATGAATTTGAATTTTTCCATGTATTCAGAGTAACTGTCCATCTAATGTACTCAATTTCCCATTGAATATTGATTATTTTGTACATTCATCGAATTTGATTTTTTCAACGAATTTGGACTTTCTGTAAATTTAATGTACACAATTTTCCATTGAATTTTCTTGATATGTACATTTAACAAATTCGAATTTTTGAACGAATACGAACTTTTAGTACTTCTAAGGTACACAGTTTTCCAATGAATTTTCACGATATCATACACTCATCGAATTTGGTTTCTTCAACGAATTTGGACTTTCTGTCCATCTAATGTACACAGTTTTCCATTGAATTTTGATGATGTCGTACATTTAATGAATTCGAATTTTTCCACGTATTCGGACTATTTGTCCATCTAATGTACTCAATTTTCCATTGAACTTTGATGATTTCGTACATTCAACGAATTTGATATTTTCAGTGAATTCAGACTTTCTATACATTTAATGTACACAATTTCCCATTGAATTTTCACGATATCATACATTTAACGAATTTTAATTCTTCCACCGATTTGGACTTTGTGTACATTTAATGTACACAAAATTCCATTGAATTTTCACAATATCGTATATTTAATGAAATCAAATTTTTCCACGTATTCAAACATTATGTACATCTAATGTACTCAAATTTTCATTGAATATTGATGATTTCGTATAGTTAATGAATTTGATTTTTTCAACAAATTTAGACTTTTTGTACATGTGATGGACACAATTTCCTCTTAATTTTCACGTTATCGTACATTTAACGAATTCAAATTTGTTAATGAATACAAACTTTTTGTACATCTAACATACACAGTTTTCCTTTGAATTTTTCCATGTATTCAGAGTAACTGTTCATCTAATGTACTCAATTTCCCATTGAATATTGATTATTTTGTACATTCATCGAATTTGATTTTTTCAATGAATTTGGACTTTCTGTACATTTAATGTACACAGTTTTCCATTGAATTTTCATGATATGTACATTTAACGAATTCGAATTTTTGAACGAATACGAACTTTTGGTACTTCTAAGGTACACAGTTTTCCAATGAATTTTCACGATATCGTACACTCATCGAATTTGGTTTTTTTAACGAATTTGGACTTTCTGTCCATCTAATGTACACTGTTTTCCATTGAATTTTGATGATATCGTACATTTAATGAAATCGAATTTTTCCATGTATTTGGACTATTTGTCCATCTAATGTACTCAATTTTCCATTGAACTTTGATGATGTCGTACATTCAACGAATTTGATATTTTCAGTGAATTCAGACTTTCTATACATTTAATGTACACAGTTTCCCACTGAATTTTCACGATATCATACATTTAACGAATTTTAATTCTTCTGCTGATTTGGACTTTCTGTACATTTAATGTACACAAAATTCCATTGAATTTTCACAATATCGTATATTTAATGAAATCAAATTTTTCCACATATTCAAACATTATGTACATCTAATGTACTCAATTTTTCATTGAATATTGATGATTTCGTACAGTTAACGAATTTGATTTTTTCAACAAATTCAGACTTTTTGTACATTTAATGGACACAATTTCCTCTTAATTTTCACGTTATCGTACATTAACCGAATTCGAATTTGTTAATGAATACAAACTTTTTGTACATCTAACATACACAGTTTTCCTTTGAATTTTAACGATATAGTACATTTAATTAATTTGAATTTTTCTACGAATCTGGACTTTCTATCCATCTATTGTACACAGTTTTCCACTGAATTTTCACGATATCGTAGATTCAACGAATTCGTATTTTTCCAAGAATCTAAACATTTTGTACATTTAATGTGCACTATTTTCCATTAACTTTTCATGTTATCGTACATTTATTGAATTCGAATTTTCCCTTGTAGTCAGACTATCTGTCCATCTATTGTACTCAATTTATTATTGAATTTGAAAGATATCGTACACTCAACGAATTCAATTTTCTTTAATGAATCCGTACTTTTTGTATATCTAATGTACATAATTTTCCATTGAACTTGCGTAGTATCATACGTTCAACGAATTTGTATTTTTCTACAAATCTGGACTATCTATCCATCCAACTTACACAATTTTACATTCAATTTTCGTGATATCATACATTCAACAAATTCAAAAATTTTCGCGTATATTGAACTATTTGTGCATCTAATATACTAATTATCCTTTGAATTTTGACGATTTCGTACATTCAATGAATTCAAATTTTTCCACGAATTCGAACATTCTGTACATATAGTATTCACAATTTCCGTTCATTTTTCACGATATCCTACATTCAAGACATTGGAATTCTTCCTGGAATTTGGACTTTCTGTACATCTAATGTACGCTATTTTCCATTTAATTTTCATGATATCATACATTTAATGAATTTGAACTTTTCCATGCATTCAGACCATTTGTCCATCTAATTTCTTCAATTTTCCATTGAATTTTGATTATTTCATACATTCAACTAATTTTGATTTTTTCAACGAATCTGAACTTTCTGTACATTTAATGTACACAATTTTCTATTGAATTTTTACAATATCTTACATTTAACGAATTCAAATTTTTGAACAAATATGAACTTTTGGTACATCTAAGGTATATTGTTTTCCATTGAATTTTCACGGTATCATACATTTAACGAATTCGAATTTTTCCATGTATTCGAACCATCTTTCCATCTAATGTATTCAATTTTCCATCGAATTTTGATTATTTCATACATTCAATGAATTTTTGTTTTTTAAATGAATTCAGACTTTCTGTACATTTAATGTACACAATTTTGCATTGAATTTTCTTGATATCGTACATTTTGAACAAATGCAAACTTTTGGTACATCTATGGTACACAGTTTTCCATTGAATTTTCATGATATCGTACATTCCTCGAATTTGATTTTTTCAACGAATTTGGACTTTCTGTCCTTCTATTGTACACAATTTTCCCCTGAATTTTCACGATATCATAGATCCAATGAATTCGTATTTTCCCAAGAATCTGAACATTTTGTACATTTAATGTCCATTGTTTTTCGTTGACTTTTCACGTTATCGTACATTTATCGAATTCGAATTTTTCCATGTAGTCGAACTATCTGTCCTTCTACTGTACTCAAATTTTCATTGAATTTTAATGATATCATACACTCAACGAATTCAATTTTCTTTCATGAATCTGTACTTTCTGTATATCTAATGTATATAATTTTCCATTGATATTGCACAGTATCGTACGTTCAACAAATTTTTCATTTTCTGTGAATCTAGACTATCTATCCATCCAATGCACACAATTTTCCATTGAGTTTTTCTAATATCGTACAATTAACGAATTCAAGTATTTTCGCGTATTTGAACTATTTGTGCATCTAATATAATCAATTTTCCATTGAATTTTGATGATTTCATAGATTCAACAAATTTAAATTTTTCTACGAATCTGAACATTCTGTACATATAGTATTCATTATTTTCCGTTGATTTTTCTTGATATCCTACATTCAACACACTGGAATTATTCCTCGGATTTGGACTTTCTGTATACCTATTGTACGCTATTTTCTATAGAATTTGCACAGTATCGTATGTTCAACGAATTTGTATTTTTCTACAAATATGGACTATCTATCCATCCAACGTACACAATTTTCCTTTGAATTTTCATAATATCGTACAGTTAATGAATTCAAATTGTTTCTTGTATTTAAACTATTTGTGAATCTAATGTACTCAATTTTTCTTTGAATTTTGACGATTTTCGACATTCAACGAAATCAAATTTGTCCACGAATCCGAACTTTTTGTAGATATAATATACACAATTCTCCGTTGATTTTTCATGATATCCTACATTCAAGACATTGGAATTTGTCCACGAATTTGGACTTTCTTTAAATTTGATGTACACAATTTTCCTTTTAATTTTCACGATATCATATATTTAATGAATTCAAAATTTTCCATGTATTCTGACCGTCTGTCCATCTAATGTACTCAATTTTCCATTGAATATTAATGATTTTGTACATTCAACGAATTTGATTTTTTCAATGAATGCAGACTCTCTGTACATTTAATGTACACTATTTTCCTCTGAATTTTTACAGTATCGTACATTTAACGAATTCAAATTTTTGAGCGAATACGAACTTTTTGTACATCTAATGTACACAATTTTCCATTGAATTTTCATGATATCGTACATTCATCAAATTTGAATTTTTCTATGAATCTGGACTTTTTGTCTAATGTACACAGTTTTCCATTGAATTTTCATGATATCGTACATTCAACGAATTTGATATTTTCAACAAATTTCAACTTTCTATACATTTAATGTGCACAATTTTCTACTAAGTTTTACGATATCATACATGTAACAAATTCGAATTCTTCCACGAATTTGTACTTTTTGTACATTTAATGTACACAAAATTCAATTGAATTTTCACGATATCGTAAATTTAACGAATTCAAATTTTTCCACGTATTCGGACTATCTATCCATCTAATGTATTCAATTTTTCATGAAACATTACATTCAACGAATTCAAACCATCTGTACATCTAACGTACACAATTTTTCATTGAATTTTGATGACTTCGAATATTCAACGAGTTCAAAACTTTCAATGAATATAGATTTTCTATACATCTAAGGTACAAAACTTTCCATTGAATTTTCAGGATATCGTACATTTTACAAACTTAAATTTTTCTACGTAGCCGAACTATCTGTCCTTCTAATGTACAAAATTTTCCCTTGAATTTTCATGACATCGCACGTTTAACGAATTCGAATTTTTCCACGTATTTAAACTATTTGTCTATTTAATGTACACAATTTTCCATTGACTTTTGACGATACCATACATTCAACAAATTTAATCTTTTTCATGAATCTGGAATTTTTGTACGTCTAATGTACAAAGTTTTCCATTGAATTTTCAAGATATTGTATATTCAACTAATTCAAATTTTTCTATGAATTCGGAATTTCTGTCCATCTAATGCACACAATTTTCCTTTGAACTTTCAGGGTATCGTACATTCAACAAATTTTAAATTTTCAATGTATCCAGACTTTCCGTCCATCCAATTTACACAATTTTCCATTGAATTTTCAAAATATTCTACATTCAACGAATTCGAGTTTTTCCTCAAATTTGGACTTTTTGTACATGTAGTGTACTTAATTTTCCCTTGAATTTTCACTGTATCATACATTCAACGAATACAATTTTTTTCACAAATTCGGACTTTCTATACATCTAATGTACAAAGTTTTGCATTGAATTTTCACGATATCGGACATTCAACGAATTTGAATTTTTCTATGAATCCGGACTTTTTGTCTATTTAATATGCAGAATTTTTCATTGAATTTTCACGACATTGAACATTCGACGAATCCAAACTTTTTTTTACATCTAATGTACACAGTTTTCAATTGAATTTTCACGATGTCATACATTCAACGGATTTGAATTTTTCTGCGAATCCAGGCTTTCAGTCCTTCTAAAGCAAACAAATTTCCATTGAATTCTCATGATATCATACATTCAACGAATTCGTAATTTTCATGACATCCATCTAATGTACTCAATTTTCCTTTGAATTTTGACAATTTTGTACATTCAACGAATTCAATTTCTTTAATGAATCCAAATTTTCTGTACATCTAATTTACAAAGTTTCCCATTGAATTTTCCCAATATCGTACATTAAACGAATTGGAATTTTTCTGTTAATCCAGTCTTTTTGTCCATCCAATATACACAATTTTGCATTGAATTTTCACGATATCATACCTTCAACAAATTCAAATCTTTCCTCAAATATGAACTTTCTGTACATCTAATGTATTGAGTTTTCCATTGAATTTTCACTATATCTTAAATTTAACAAATTCGAATATTTGTACGAATTCATACTTTCTATACATCTAATCAACACAATTTTCCATTAAATTTTCACCAAAGAGTACATTCAAGAAATTCAAATTTTTCCCCAAATCCGAACCATCAGTACATCTAACGTCCACAATTTTTCATTAAATTTTGATGAATTCATACATTCAACAAATTCAAATTTTTCAAAGAATCCGAACTTTCAGTAGATCTAATGTACACAATTTTTCAATGGAATTTTTCTACGAATCCAGACTTTCTTTCCATATGATATACACAATTTTACATTGAATTTTCACGATATCATACCTTCACCGAATTCAAATTTTTCCTCAAATCTAAATTTTTTGTACATCTAATGTACACAATTTTCCAATGAATTTACGCGATATCGTGCATTAATGGATTTGAATTTTTTTACTTATTCAAACCATCTGTACATAAATTTCCATTGAATTTTCACGATATCATATATTTAACGAATTAGAATTTTTCCATGAATTTGGACTTTTGTACATCTAATCAACACAATTTCCCATTGAATTTTCAAAAAATTGTACATTCAACGAATTCGAATTTCTCCAAAATTCTGAACCATCTGTATATCTAACGCACACAATTTTCCATTGAATTTTTACGAATTCGTACATTCAATGAGTTCAAATTTTTCCACAAATCTAGATTTTTGATACACTTAATGTAAGGTTGAATTTAATCAACCATCTAATTGGCTTTATTCCGTGACCAATTTGCTTGTAATTTAGCACTTAGTAACCCTGTATTTAGGTGGAAAAATTGTAAGGGTAGTGTGTGAGAAGATGTGAAGAAAAGCTCAAGAGTGTGCAAGAAAAATAGAGTCTCGCGACTAGGACTCGCGGGTGGTTCACGACTGGCAAGCCGAGAAAGGCAGGCACGTGAGAGGCACATTGGGAAGCTGAAGGGTCGCGCCAGCTGTCATGCTACAGGACAAAAGTTCCAGTCTGGCCAGGCCGTTACGTCGCGACTTGATTTCGCGACTTGGCCAAGCCGCGAGATCAAGTCGCCAACTTGCCCTGTTTGGCAAAAACTGACGTTTTGCATTCCCTTCTCACCCTACTATATATACACCCTTATACCCATCATATTGAGAGAGCTTCCAGAGAGAATTTTGTGAGAGAAACCCTAGAGAAAACAAGATTGCCTCATCCCCAATCTTCATCTAAAGAGACTCTACAAATTCCTCTACTCTCTTCCTCTCCATTGTCATACCCTTGAGAGGTTATTTACCAATCCTTATCTCACCACACCCACGTCTGTGAGAAGGTTCATTTGGTGCTTGGGGAAGCAGTTTGGAAGAAACCAATGGTGATTGGTTGATGCTATGGCTATAGCGGAATTCGGTAAGCTAGAAAAGAAAAAGGTTCGCGCAACCTCGTTGGAGCAAGAAGCTTGGAGGGCTTAGGTACTTGGGTAGATTAGGCTTGGAGGGTCTTCTGCTGTTCATGTATCCCAACTACATTTTCTAGTGGATTATTGACCGCTTAGAGGGTGGCGGAGAGGTTTTACGCCGAGGGTTTCGGTTTCCTCTCGATAACACATCGAGTATTGTCCTTGTGTTTGCATTTCTCTTCCCCTTTATCTTTGCCTTATATTTACTGCTGTGGATGTGTTTATATTTGGCTTAGATTGTTTATCAATTCTGTTAAAAGCTTGTTATCATATTCGCGCACATTTAATTGTTTGATATAAAGCTTGAATGGTAATTTTGTAATTTGGGTCTAAACGTTCAAGGGTGTTTCATACTCATTTTGAACTTTCACTTAATATACACAATTTTTAGTTAATTTTCGCGATAATGTACATTCAATGAAATCGAATTCTTCCATGAATTTGGACTTTCTGTACATCTAATATATGAAAATTTCCATTGAATTTCATGATATCATACATTTAACGAATTCAAATTTTCCAGTATCAAACTATCTGTCCAGTACATCTAATGTACACAATTTTTCATTGAATTTTCATGATAACGTACATTTAAAAAATTCAAATTTTACTACGAATTCGGACTTTCTGTAGTGCTAATCTACAGAATTTTCCATTGAATTTTCATGAAATAGTACACTCAACAAACTCCAAATTTTCCACAAATCCGAACCATCCGTACCTCTAACATACACAATTTTCCATTGAATTTTGACAAATTCGTACATTTAACGAATTTAAATTTTTCCACGAATCTAGAGTTTCTATACATTTAATGTACACAATTTTCCATTGAATTTTTACGATATCGTACATTCAACAAATTTGAATTCTTCCACGAATTTGGACATGCTATACATCTAATGTGGACAATTTTCCATTAAATTTTCATCAGATCATACATTTAACACATTTGAATTTTTCCACGTACTTGGACCATTTGTACTTCTAATGTACACAATTTTCCATTGAATTTTATCGATGTCGTACATTCTTCAAATTTGAATTTTTCAATGAATACGGACTTTCTGTACGTCTAATGTACACAATTTTCAATTAATTATTCATCATTTTGTACATTTAACAAATTCAAATTATTCCAAGAATCTGGATGTTCTATTCTTCAAATGTCCATTTTTTTCCATTGAATTTTCATGATATCGTACATTCAACAAATTCAAATTTTCCCACAAATCTGAATTATCTCTACATCTAATGTACACAATTTTCCATTGAATTTTCACGATATCATGCATTTAACAAATTTGAATTTTTCCAAGTATTCAGACCATCAGTACATCTAATGTACACAATTTTTCATTGAATTTTCATGATAACGTACATTTAAAAAATTCAAATTTTACTACGAATTCGGACTTTCTGTAGTGCTAATCTACAGAATTTTCCATTGAATTTTCATGAAATAGTACACTCAACAAACTCCAAATTTTCCACAAATCCGAACCATCCGTACCTCTAACATACACAATTTTCCATTGAATTTTGACAAATTCGTACATTTAACGAATTTAAATTTTTCCACGAATCTAGAGTTTCTATACATTTAATGTACACAATTTTCCATTGAATTTTTACGATATCGTACATTCAACAAATTTGAATTCTTCCACGAATTTGGACATGCTATACATCTAATGTGGACAATTTTCCATTAAATTTTCATCAGATCATACATTTAACACATTTGAATTTTTCCACGTACTTGGACCATTTGTACTTCTAATGTACACAATTTTCCATTGAATTTTATCGATGTCGTACATTCTTCAAATTTGAATTTTTCAATGAATACGGACTTTCTGTACGTCTAATGTACACAATTTTCAATTAATTATTCATCATTTTGTACATTTAACAAATTCAAATTATTCCAAGAATCTGGATGTTCTATTCTTCAAATGTCCATTTTTTCCATTGAATTTTCACGATATCGTACATTCAACAAATTCAAATTTTCCCACAAATCTGAATTATCTCTACATCTAATGTACACAATTTTCCATTGAATTTTCACAATATCGCACATTTGATGAATTTGAATTTTTCCATGTATTCGGACTATCTATCCATCTAATGTACTCAATTTTCCTTTGAATTTTGACGATTTTGTACATTCAATGATGTCAATTTTTTAAATGACCCCAGACATTTTGAATATCTAATGTACAAAGCTTCCCATTGAATTTTCACAATATCGTACATTAAACGAATTGGAATTTTTCTATGAATCTAGACTTTTTGTCCATCCAATATACACAATTTTGCATTGAATTTTCACAAGATCATACCTTCAGTGAATTCGATTTTTTCCTCAAATCCAAACTTTCTATACACAATTTTCCATTGAATTTTCACTATATCATACATTCACTGAATTTGAATTTTTCCTCAAATATAGACTTTCTATACATCTAATGTATAGAGTTTTCCATTGAATTTTCTCGATATCATATATTCAACGAATTTCAATTTTTCTAAGAATTCGGACTTTCCGTCCATCTATTGTACACAATTTTCCCTGGAATTTTCATGATATTGTACTTTCTACTAATTTGACTTTTTCAACGAATTTGAACTTTTTGTACATCTATTGTACATAGTTTTCCATTAAATGTTCACAATATCATCCATTCAACGAATTTTTATTCTTCTGCGAATCTGGACTTTCTGTCCTTCTAATATACATAATTTTCCATTGAATTTTCACGATATTGTACATTCAACGAATTTCTATTTTTCCTTGAATCCAAACTTTTTTTCTACATCCAATGTACACTATTTTCCATTGATTTTTAACGATATCGTACATTTATCGAATTCGAATTTTCCCATGTAGTCAGGCTATTTGTCCATCTAATGTACTTAATTTTCCATTGAATTTTAACGATATCGTTACTCAACAAATTCAATTTTGTTTTACAATTTTGGTCTTTCTCTACATGTAATATACAAAATTTTTCATTGAATATCCACAATATTGTACATTCAACAAATTTGAATTTTTCTATCAATCTGAACTATCTGTCCATCCAACCTACACAATTTTCCATTGAATTTTCCATGAATACGGACTTTTTGTACATCTAATGTACACAATTTTCCATTAAATATTGATGATTTTGTACATTTAATGAATTCGAATTTTTCCACTAATTCGAACATTCTGTTCATCAAATGTACATAATTTTTCATCCAATTTTCACGATATTGTACATTCAACGAATTCAAATTTTACCACAAATCTGAACCATCTGTACATCTAACACACACAATTTTGCATTGAATTTTCACGACATCGAACATTTAACGGATTCTTATTTTTCCACATATTCGGACTATGTCCATCTAATGTACTTAATTTCCAATGAATTTTGGTGATTTCATACATTCAACATGAATGTTCAATTAGTGTGTAAAACACTAATGAATGTTTAGAGCCCTAATTTCTACAATACCAACACAAGCTTATAAACAAACAATATATGTGCGGAATGATGAATATAAGCTATATCCAAATTGGTAAAACACTCTAAACCATAATTAATCACAAACATAGTAGTTATTAAAAGGTAAAGAGGAAGGGAAGAGAGATGCAAACACAAAGATAACACCATCACGTGTTATTGAAGAGGAAACCGAAGAACTCAGCGAAAAACCTCTCCTCCACCCTCAAAGCGGTCAAATGATCCACTAAAGAATAAAGTTGGGATACATGAATAGCGAAAGACCCTCCAAGCCTAATCTATCCAATGCAACTAAGCTCTCCAGGCTTCTTGCTCCAACAGGTTTAAGCCTAATCGTGCCTTCTTTAGCTTCTCGGATCCCGCAATAAGCCCATTGCATCAACCAAGTAAATTGGTCATCTCCGAACTGCTTCCCAAGCACCAAAATACCTCCTCACTGATATGGGTGTAGACACTCGATTTTGCACCCATGATTTAATCAAGGAAGATGACTGGAGTGACCATCCATGTACAAAAAAAAAAAACAAAAAAAATCATTCTTGCATCACATGCATTAATTTGTTCCTGCATTGTATGTATTAATTCATTCATTGCATATCATAAAAATGATCTTGAGATTCTAATGGTCGCAATAGTGTTTTCGGTTTCTAATTCAAACCATCGGATCAAAAGATATCGCATGATCAAGTTTGCACGGTCCATATGCATTGTGTCTAGGTAAAGTTGACCACACACGATTAATTTAAATTAATTCTGATTGGTCAAACAATTAAAATTAATTAAATAAGTTTGTGATTGGTTAACAATAAGTGTTTAAAATAGGTATGCATGCATAGGAATAAAAGGGATGATTGGATAACAATAAAATTGTGAATAATCTAAACTTTGTCAAGATTTATTTTAAGGGATTTATCCACAAGATAATTTTTCTTTAAAAAACATGAATTATCCAGAAAAGAGACAAAAAATAATAAACAGAGGTTGAAAACACGTCTAGGTACAAGGACCGGCCAAAAAACCCTAGAAGGAGAGACCAAATGGCAGCCGAACTCGAAAGCACGTTTGGCCTCCAAGAGCCAGTTCGGCACTTTTGGAGTGCTGAATTGCCATCATGTGGGCTTTGGCCCAACAGCCTTTGGGTGACAATAATGCACACCCTTTTCGATCTTTTTGCAAAAGGATATGGCCGAATTCAAACCCTAATCATCTGTACCTATTTTTTAGAGTCTTCTGGCCTTTATAAAAAGAGCTAAACCTCATAATTCCGCACCTTTTTTTTACGCTCTAAAGGGCATATGTTTTGGACTCTGAAACCACACATATTTTCTGATCCTCTCTCTGAGTGTCGTTGCAAAATTAGGGTTTTTAGGTTTTAAAAAGAATTGAACAAATTTCTTTGAACCCTAAAACATCCTCTCAAGAACAAAGTGTGCTCATGCAAGAGGTTGTTTCTTTCACCCTTTTTTTCTTTATGCTTCTCTGTATGTTGATGATTGTTTTATTTGTAGCATGAACAATTAATCATGGTTTTGTTTAAAGCATGATTGTTTATACGTAATTTTTTTTAATCTCTTTCTTGAATGCCAGTAATCTGCATGTGAACAATTATTTTTATTAAAACCAAAATAGATCTATACCTTTATAAGATGTAGATCTGACTTTTTCTCAAAACCAAAACTGATCGACATTTTTATAAGATGTAGATCTTTTTTTTTTTTCTCTCAAAATAAAGACAAATCTGCACCTTTCTAAGATGTAGATTTGACTTTTTCTCAAAATAAAAACAAATTTGCATCTTTATAAGATGTAGATCTGACTTTTTCTCAAAATAAAAATGGATCTACATCTTCATTAGATGAAGATTTGAATTTTTCTCAATTAAAAGCTGATTTGTATCTTTCTTAGGTACAGATCTGATTTTCTTAATACATGGAAATTGTTGAAATAAAGAAAGAGATTGTGTATTATTGTGTTTGTGTCTATTTTAATTCATGATTGCATAAATTCATATTATGAGTGAAATTCTCTTGTTAAAAGAAAAATCCTTTCATCTTTTTAAATATTACAAAACTATGATCTGAATTTTTGTCATCAAAAACCATCTTTTTAAAAATTACGAAATAGATCTGAATTATTGTCATCAAAAACCATCTTTTAAAATATTACAAAACAGATTTGATATTTTGGACAAATAAAATTCATCTTTTTAAATACTACAAAATAGATCTGGTATTTTGGACAAATAAAAATCATTTTTTTTAAAAAAATACTACAAAACAAATTTGATTTTTTAACGAAAGAACAGACTTTATTCATAAATAAATTTTATGTGATTTAGTTTTGTGTCATATGTTCAACATATCATTCATGACATGCATAACATAGTACATTGGTCATAAGAGTCTAGAAGACCAGACTTTGTCTGGGCGGAATAGTTGCCTAACATCTTCTCATTCCGTAACCTAGCCTCCGGATTTACGTCTTTGGCTAAGTAGATCTAGCCTTAACTTTGTTTGTTTTGGGTAGAATGTAACTAGGACAACAAGCCATATATTTTTGGTGGATTGTAACTAGGACCCAAAGCTATGTAACTTTCAAGTTTTCCAAGATATGTAATTTTTATTCAATCAATGAATGGAACAATTTAGTCATGTATTTTGTAATTAGTATTTTTTCTTATTTTTTTTGTGTAAAGAAAAATAAGTGGCAACTCCATACCACTTTCACAAAAAGAGAGCTGCCCCAAAAGTTACCCAAATCACTTTTCTTGTGGGACATGTCTCTTACAATGGGTATGGTGAGATAAGAATTTGGCAAACGTACCTATGAAGGATATGTAAATGGAGAGGGTGAGAGTAAAGGAATTTGGAGAATCAAATATCAAAGATTTTCGGTGAATCAATCTTGTTTTTCTCTAGGGTTTTTCTCTTAGAATTCTCTCTGGAAGCTCTCTATATTTTGTGGGTATGAGGGTATTTATAGTAGTGTATGTGTAGAATGTGAAAAGTCATTTTTCTGCATAACAGGGCATTCTGGCGACTTACTCATGAGTGGGACAAGTCGCGAGTTAACTGCCTGGCCAGACTGTACATTTTTTCATGTAGTGCTCTAGCTATTGTGACCATTAAGTTCCCTACATGCTTCACACGTGTGCACTTTGGTGACTTTCTAGTTGTGAGTCATTCGTGAGATCCAGTCGCGAGGCTCCGTTGTATGCACACATCTTGAGTTTTCTTCACACTCTCTCACACACAACCCTTACGTAATTCCCACCTAAATACAGGGTATCTAATTGCTAAAATACAAGAAAATTTGGCACAGAATAAAACCAACATACGATTAAATAAATTCAACCCTACATAACAAATTCAATTTTTATCAGGAATTCAGACGTTCTATATATTTAATGTACAGAGTTTTCCATTGAATTTTCATGATATCGTACATCCTACGAATTTGAATTTTTCTATGAATCCAGACTTTCTATCCATCCAGTGTACACAATTTTCCATTTAATTTTCATGATATCATATATTCAATGAATTCAAATTTTTGCTCAGATCTAGACTTTCTGTTCATCTAATGTACACAATTTTATTGAATTTTCACTATATTGTACATTCAACGCATTCGAAGTTTTCCACAAATCTGGACTTTTTGTACATCTAATGTACACAATATTCCACTGAATTTTCAAGATATTGTATATTCAACAAATTTGAATTTTCCACGAATCCGGATTTTTTGTTCATCTATTGTACATAAATTTCAATTGAATTTTCACGATATCATACATTCAAAGTATTCAAATTTTTCCACGTATTCAAACTATTTGTCCATCTAATGTACTCAATATTCCATTGAATTTTGACGATTTCGTGTATTCAATGAATTCTATTTTTTCCACGAATTTGGACTTTCTTAACATCTAATGTACACAATTTTCCATGAAATTTTCCCGATTTTTTACATTCAACGAATTCGAATTTTACCATGAATCCGAACGTTTTGTTTGTCAAATGTATATACTTTTCCATTGAATTTTCACGATATCGTACATTCAACGAATTCAAATTTTTCCACAAATCCAAACCATTTGTACATCTAACGTACACAATTTTCCATTGAATTTTCACGATATTATACATTTAATGAATTCAAATCTTTCCACGTATTTGGACTATTTGTCCATTTAGTGTACTAAATTTTCCATTGAATTTAGATGATTTCGTACATTCAATGAATTCAATTTTTTTCACGAATTTAGACTATCTATACATCTAATTTACAGAGTTTTCCATTCAATTTTCACGATATCGTACATTCAACGAATTTGAATTTTTCTATGAATCTAGACTTTCTATCCATCTAATGTACACAATTTTCCATTAAATTTTCAGCATATTGGACATTCAATGAATTTGAATTTTTCTACGAATCCGAACTTTTTGTAAATCTAATGTACACCGTATTCCATTGAACTTTCATAATATATGTCCATTTAATGTACTCAATTTTTGTGCATTTAATGTACACAATTTTCACTTGAATTTTCACAATATTGTAGATTTAACGAATTTGAATTTTTCCTTGTATTCGGACTATTTGTCCATCTAATGTACATAATTGACCATTGAATTTTCACGATATTGTACATCAACGAATTCAAATTTTTCCTCAAACATGGACTTTCTGTACATCTAATGCACATAATTTTCCATTGAATTTTCTTGATATTGTACATTTAACGAATTTGAATTTTTTCTCGAATCCGGAAATTTTGTACATCTATTGTACATAATTGACCATTGAATTTTCATGATATTGTACATCAACGAATTTGAATTTTTCTACAAATCCAGACTCTCTGTACATCTAATTTTGACAATATCTACATTGAACAAATTCGATTTTTTTATTAATCCAGACCATCTATCCATCTAATGTACACATTTTTCCAATTAACTTTCACAATATTGTAAATGCTCCGAATTTGAATTTTTCCATTAATCTGAACTTTTTTAACATCTAGCATGCGTTTGCATTTCGCAATTCTCCATTGAATTTTCACGATATTGTACATTTAATGAATTCAAATTCTTCCATGAATCTGGACTATCTATCCATCCACGTACACAATTTGCTTTTAATTTTTTATGATATTGTACGTTCAATGAATTTGAATTTTTCCTCTAATCAAGACTTTCTATACATCCAATGTATACAATTTTCAATTGAATTTACACAATATTGTACATTTAAGGAATTCAAAATTTTCCTCTTATCTGGACTTTTTGTACATCTAATGTATACAATATTCCAATGAATTTTCTCGATATCGTATATTCAACAAATTTGAATTTTTCCACAAATTAGGATTTTCTGTACATCTACTGTACATAAATTTCTACTAAATTTTCACGATATCTTACATTCAATGAATTCAAATTTTTCCATATATTAGAACTAATGGTGCAAGAAAAACACCAAGTCAATCACTCGTCTATATGGTCGTCCATAGCAATGTTCAGAACTGAGAGCAAGTGGTTTGTACATTCGTCCCTTCTTTACCATCATTCTTCTCCTTCTACACACTCGTCCAATGAAGGACGAGTGGGCTGTGAACCTCGTCCTTCATTAGTGATGGACGAGGTAAATTTACCAAGAGTTAGACTAAACACACTTCCAACCAAAAGTTGTATTGCTTGAATCTCAACACAGTTCCCGAAGAGGTGACCTTTGTGACAGTTAAGGAAGTTACCCTATGAATCCTCTAAACTCTACGACGATTAAGAGAAATAACCGATTCCTAACGCTATATAAAGGCCCTTCTGCGCAGAGGTAAGGGAACTTTTTTCTAGGGTAAAATTTTAGATAAGTATTGAGGGCTCTTCTCTCCTTCAATTTACTAACTTTACCATCGGAGAATTAAAGGCCGGCTTCCACCGGTCTTCTCTGCTGATTTCCTCTGGTTTTTTTAGGACTCATTCTACTAGATCAAAAGCATCCGGAGATTTTTCAACCCCTTGATTCCTTTGAATTTATCAGTTGACGCTGTCTGTGGGAAGTAACAACGTAAACAATCTGTTGTCATTGGGACTTAATTTATTAAGTTCTATAGTTTCTTTCTCCAATCAAGGGTTGAAATGGTTCGGACAAGATCTAGGGCAACGAGTCCAGGCCCTCAACATAGCAGGGACGCATCTAGTAACCCTCACCGTGACCGTCAGTCAGCACCCACCATGCAACCACCCTCATTCCAGCATGTGCAATCCATGGCCGCCGCTATGGCAGAATTAACTCGTCAAAACCAAGAGTTGGTTAGACAACTTGAGTTAAGGAAGCAGCCTCATGAACGGAATGCTGGAGAACGGGCCCAGAGTCAAGAGGAGGAAAGGAATGTTGAAACTGACAATCAGTCAAGAGGTACTGTTTCACGGAGGGTACCTCACTTAGAAAGAGAAATGGATCAAATGATAAGGGTCATGGACGAGATGAGGGAAAACATGAGGAAAACAAACCCTGTGGAAGACTTAGTTCACAGGACTGATTCCCTCTTTGTGGCGTCCGTCAATGCTCATCCTTTGCCACCTAAGTTCAAGATGCCTCCTCTAGATTCGTATGACGGGACGTGAGACCCTTTTGACCATATTGCCACCTTCAAAACTACTATGCATCTTTAAGGAGTTTCGGATGAAATAATGTGCAGAGCTTTTCCTACCACCTTGAAAGGACCAGCACGAGTGTGGTTTAGCAAAATACCTCCTAATACGGTGGCGTCCTTTGAAGAGCTGAGTAAGTTGTTCGTCAACAATTTCATTGGAGGGCAGAGGCACAAACGTTTTTCGTCCAGTTTGCTAACCATAGAGCAAGGGGAGAATTAGAGTTTGCGGTCCTTCATCACGCGTTTCAACAGGGATGCCTTGGCGGTGGACGAGGTGGATGATAAACTCCTCCTGGCAGCATTTTATAATGGCGTTCATTCTGATCTATTTATCCATAAGTTATATGAACAGGCGCCTCAAACTATGGCTGAGCTAGTTCATTCAGCCCAGAACTTCATGAATGCAGAGGATGCTATCATAGCCAAGAAGAGGAAGAGAGTTGAGAAGGTTGAAGCCAACACAACGCGTCAGTCGGAACAAGGTCCTCGTCCTAAGAGGGGACGGACGGAAGATAAGAGGGATCGAGAAAAGAAGGCAGACCCTTCAGTACGAAATCAACAGTATACCCCTTTGAACATGCCACTTGAGCAAGTTCTTATGCAAATTAAAGACGAGCCTTCTTTGAAGTGGCCAGAGAAGATGAAGGGGGATCCCAACAAACGCAATCGGAACAAGTATTGTCGTTTCCATAGGGATCATGGGCATGATACGGATGAATGCTTTGATTTGAAGCAGCAAATTGAAAATCTCATCAGGCAAGGAAAGTTGAGGAATTTCCTTGGACGAGACCACAAGGATGAGAAATTGAAAGCAAAGGTAAAGGAGACATCACGACCACCGCTTGGAGAAATAAGGATCATCCTTGGGGGAAGTCCTACAGGACAGTCGTCCCAGTCGAAGAAGGTATATTTGAAAGCAGTCCAGATTGTTCAACTCTCTGGACGATTACCAAGTGAGAGAACTACGGACGAGCAGACGATTACCTTCACAGACGAGGACGCAGAGAAAATCCACCACCCCCATGATGACGCTATTGTCATCACTCTCCTTATTGCTGATTACAAGACCAGAAGGGTGTTGATAGACAACGGAAGCTCGGCTGATATTTTGTATTATCCAGCCTTTCAGCAAATGAGGTTAGGACGAGACCGGCTACAACAAGCAAGCTCCCCTCTAGTGGGATTTGGTGGAATGAAGATACAACTTGTGGGCAGCATTTTGTTACCAGTGACAGTGGGGGCATATCCGCAGCAAGTTACCAAGGAGGTGAACTTCCTTGTGGTTGATTGTTCATCCTCTTACAATGCCATAATTGGGAAGCCAACTCTAAATAGATGGAAGGCCATAACGTCTACCTACCACTTGTCCGTCAAGTTCCCGACGGAGCATGGGATAGGCCAAGTACAGGGAGACCAACTAACGGCAAGAGAGTGTTATCTGGCCATGTTGGCTGCAGACGAGCAAATTCAAACAATGACTATTGAAGGAAAGAAAGTTGTGGCAGAACCTATTGAAGCGTTGAAAGATGTTCCTTTAGATGATAATAACCTAGAGAGGTGTACCAGGATTGGGGTAGATTTGGAAGCGAATATCAAGAAAGATCTCACTTTTTTTTTGAGAAGAAATAGGTATGTGTTTGCATGGAGTCACGAAGATATGCCGGGCATAGATCCCAGTGTCATTACCCACCGTTTGAGTGTATGCCTTTCCTTCAAACCAGTGCGACAAAAGAAGAGGGTGTTTGCCCCAGAGAGAGACAATGCTGTTAAGGAGGAAGTTCAGAAGCTGATTATGGCGAAGTTCATTCGAGAGGTATACTATCCTGAGTGGTTGGCTAACGTAGTTATGGTCAAAAAGGCGAATGGCAAGTAGAGAATGTGCGTTGATTTTACTGACCTGAACAAGGCTTGCCCAAAGGATAGTTACCTATTACCACGCATTGATCAGCTGGTAGATTCTACTGCGGGCCACAAATTACTCAGTTTCCTGGACGCTTTCTCTAGGTACAATCAGATTCAGATGGACGAAGCAGACCAAGAGAAGACGTCCTTTGTCACCAGTCAGAGATTATTTTGTTATGAAGTGATGCCTTTCGGTTTGAAAAATGCTGGGGCAACATACCAATGGTTGGTCAATCATATGTTTCGTCTACAGATCGGGCGGAATATGGAAGTCTATATAGACGACATGTTAGTAAAAACTCAGGACGAAGACAGGCATCTGGACGACTTGCAGGAAACATTCAACACATTGAGGCATTATCATATAAAGTTAAACCCTAGTAAATGTGCTTTTGGGGTGTCATCAGGAAAATTCCTGGGGTTTATGGTCTCCTACAAAGGAATCGAAGCAAACCCTGATAAAATCCACGCAATATTGAATATGAAGCCTCCGAGCAGCGTTAAAGAAGTCCAATCACTAACCGGGCAAGTCGCCGCTCTCAACAGGTTTGTTTCTAAAGCTACTGACAAGTGCCTGCCATTTTTTAAGGTTCTTAAAAAAGCATTTGAATGGAATGACGAGTGTCAGAAAGCATTTGAAGATTTGAAGACATACCTCACCAAGGCCCCTTTGTTAAGCCTGTCCGTGCAAGGGGAAGAGTTGTATTTATATCTGGCAGTTACCCCATATGCTGTGAGTTCGGCATTAGTGAGGGAGGAAGACAAGGTACAAAGGCCTGTGTACTATACCAGCAGAGCACTGAGAGGAGCAGAAGGACGATATCCGTTGATGGAGAAATTGGCTTTTGCATTGATAACAGCCTCCAGAAAGCTAAGGCATTACTTTTAGGCCCACATCATTAATATCATGACAGATCACCCGCTCAAGAAAGCAATGAACAAACTAGAGGCTGTAGGACGTTTGATCCAATGGGTCGTCGAGCTCAGTGAGTTTGACATAAAGTATCAACCGAGGCATGCCATAAAAGATCAAGCTCTGGCAGATTTCATTGCAGAGTTTACTTTGAATTGTGACGAGATGGGTGAGAAGGAAAGCATTAAGTGGGTGGTTTATGTGGATGGCTCGTCTACACAGTACGCAGGAGGAGTAGGTGTGGTATTACAATCTCCAGAGGAAGACAAATTAAAACACAAGGTTCGTTTGCAGTACCAGACAACTAATAATGAAGCCGAGTATGAAGCTCTTCTCAGGGGGATGGAATTGGCCAAGTCCGTTGAAGCAGAGTCACTCCTCGTCCTGGGAGATTCACAGCTAGTCATAGGCCAAGTGAATGGCGTGTTTGAAGCCAAGGAAGAGTGGGTGAGGAAGTATCTAAATAGAGTGATGCACCTTGTAAAAAAGTTTGAGGAAGTGAACTTCGTTCAGATCCCAAGGGAAGAAAACATGGAAGCTGATGCTTTGGCGAAAGAGGCCTCAGCGAGTGAAGCCGTAGACGAAATTGATAAAATTCAATATATGCCAAGTATAGACATCCCAGAAGTACAACAGGTAGAAGGCAGGACAAGTTGGATGACTCCAATTGTGTCGTACCTGAAAGACGGACGACTCCCAAAAGAGAAGGACGAAGCAAGAAAGCTGAGGGTAAGGGCAGCCAGGTATGTTCTAATGGATGAGATTCTTTATAAAAGAGGGTTTTCCCAGGCTTATCTAAGGTGTTTGGCACCGGACGAAGCAAACTACATAATAAGGGAAATCCACGAAGGAGCGTGTGGCAATCATTCAGGAGCCAGATCACTCGTCCACAAAATCGTCCGTGCAGGGTATTATTAGCCTAGCATGCAAGCTAACGCTAAGACCTACGTCAAGGTCTGCGATCAATGCCAGAGGTTCAGCAACGTCCCCAGGCAACCATCAGAGTATTTGACTCCAATGACAGCCCCCTGGCCTTTTGCATAATGGGGACTAGACATTCTGGGTCCATTCCCACTGGGCGTGAGACAAATGAAATTCCTCGTAGTTGGTATTGATTATTTTACCAAGTGGGTAGAAGCGGAACCCTTGGCTAACATTACGCAACAGAATGTCAAAAACTTCGTGTGGAAGAACATTGTGTGTAGATTTGGAGTACCCAGGGTGCTTATATCGGACAACGGACGACAATTTGATAATGTACTTTTTAGAGATTTTTGCCTACATTTTGGAATTCAAAATCACTACTCCTCACTAGCCCACCCACAAGCTAACGGCCAAGCAGAAGTTGCAAACCGATCCTTGCTAAAGTTGATCAAGACTCGGCTTGAGGGGGCTAAGGGAGTATGGCCAGATGAGCTACCAGGTGTTTTGTGGGCATATAGGACGACTGCGAGAACTCCTACAGGGGAGACTCCTTTCAAGCTAGCCTATGGAGCGGAAGCGGTCATACCTACAGAAGTGCACATGGCTAATCATAGGCGTATCAGGACAAAGAAATGAGGAGCAACTCCGTTTGAACCTTGATCTCATAGACGAGGTAAGGATGGACGCTGAACAAAGGATGGCAAGGTACAAAAACCTTATGGCTAGGCAGTATGATGCAATGGTGAAGCCAAGGCGTTTCAGCGTAGGAGACCTCGTTCTGAAAAGGGTTTCCCTGGCTACAAAGAACCCAGCTCACGGGAAGTTGGGACCAAATTGGGAAGGCCCCTACAGAGTCGTCAACTGCAAAAGACAAGGGTCCTATTACTTGGAAGCATTGGATGGGAGGAAGTTAGAGCACCCCTGGAATGTGGAGCACTTAAGGAAGTACTATCAATAAAATGCAAGCGTAGATGAACATGACTTCGAACAAGTCTGAAGACTACATAAACTATTCTACATAAAACTGTTTATTTAATTTGTCTTGTTGTTGTGTTAAGGACAAGTTTATGGTTTGGTTTGTGCTTGGTTTTCTTTTAAGGCAGGCATTAGTTTCTTAAAACATGCCTCGTCTATGAACAATGTATTGTGAACAATATTTGTGGAATGTACATAATGTTGTGTAAATCCATGATTCAAGCACTGCTTTTTGTTCATGATGACTTGAAAACAGCTGAAAAGCTCAAAACGAGAAAATTCTCTGGACGCAGAGATGTAATCTCAAGCTTTCCTTCTAAGGATGAAATAAAGCACTCTCGTCCAAAGCTAAGGATGAGATAGAGCTGGCACATCAAATCACAAGCAAAACCAAGGCATGCTCGTCCATAAAATGGGGGAGGATAGAAGATGATACCTAATCATACCATGGACGAGGGACAACATGGGCGTTTTGTTTAAATCACCTACTTCAAAGAAGAGGGTATCTCATGGACGAGATAAAAGTACAGGCAAGTCTAAGGACGAGTAGTGCCTATTTACTTAAACCATTTCGAGTGAAGTTTTGTTATCATTTTATACGGATAAATTACACTCAAGTGAGAATTCCAATAAAAATGGTTTGAGTTTGTGTATGAAATATAGGCGAGTAAAACAAATCAAGTATAGAATATAAACACTCGTCCATAAAGCAAACAGTACACATTTAATTGTTTTTCAAGGGCGGACTAGAAACGTCCTAAACACCCTTTTTTAACTGTTTTGTCAAGATTCGTCCTTAAACATGGACGAATTAAATGTAATTGAGTTACATATATTTTCTTAAAAAAAAAAAACAAAAACAAACAACTAAGTCATCAACGTATTTTTTAAGTGGAGGCATCCGGATTGGGGTCGTCCTGAGGCTGAGTTGTGGCGTCGTCCTTTATGTTGGCGTCCTCAGAGTCAAGACCAAGGAGAGAGCTAGTGGTGGCAGGGTTCAGATTCAGCACAATGGAGCTGAAGTCCACATCAGGGAATTTCTCAGTAGCGTCCATCTTGAAGTCTTCAAACCCTGCTGTGTAGTTGGTGTCCAAAGCATCTGTATATTGCTTGGATGCTTTAAATTCAGCCACTGCATCTTCCTTAGCCTTGGAAAGGAGAATGCTTTGCTCGTCGACCTTCTTTTGCAAGTCTTCAAGACGAGCATCCTTCTCTATGGCATTAACCTTTAACTCCTCAACCAAAGCTTTAAGATCCTTCGCCTCCTCCGTCGTCTTGGCAGCCACCTCGGCCCATTGCCTAGCATCCTCTTTTAGCTCCTGTATCCTTGTCTCCAGTAAAATCCTCATCTTGTCCAACCCAGTGGCCTGTCTGGACGCAGCTATGAACTTAGACATGCCCTGGAAAAAGTCAACAACAAAACAGGTTTAGATTAAACAAAAAGAAAAAGAAGAAAAATGTACATTTAGTCAAGACGAGGGAAAAAGTTTTACCTTGAAGAGGTCATGAACACCAGAGTGTTCAAAGTCCTTCAAGGACATGTCATAGCAGACGTTAATGTCCTCGTCCGTCACAACACTTTTAAAACGCTCCCAGGCCAAATCTTCATTTTCAATGATATTAGAGAGGGCCCTTTGGGACGGTTGAGACGAGGAAGGCGCAGTTTTGGACGGAGGGGTCTTAGACGGAGTAGACTCCACAAGAGTGGACGAGTCAACCTCATAAACCTTGGCAGGTTGCTGAGAGGACGGAGTGGGCTTGGTCACCTGGGACAAGCCATGCTTAACTTTTTTACCTCGCCTGCTGGGGAGGTTCTCCAGGTCCAAGTTTTTGGAGATGGTTTTCCTTTTTTCCCCAGCAGTGGGACGAGCCTGGCGTTCAAACTCAGGACGGTTCCCTTCTACACCTACTTCCTTCCCCTTGTTACCTCTCACGGTTGCCATTCCTGTAAAGGGACGAAAAGGATTTACTTAGAAAAATGAAGATAAAAGATGTAAGGAATGCAAAAGTCTAAGGAATGCAAAAAAAAATTTACTTACTTTTTCTCACTGTGATCTCGTGTGCAAGGGCAATATCAGATGGGTTAGGACCTAAACCCCACTTAGCAAGTCGTCTAAGGGTGACCAAAGAGTGGAAATCCCTGTCTACGTGTAGACGAGCCCTGTGGACGCGGTCACGGTGCAGCTTGCTCAAAGTAGGTCGTCCAACAGCTGTAATAAAATAAACCAAGATTAAATGAGTTAATAAGTGAAAAGCAAGTAAAAAGAAGGGGAAAGCTAAGGGACTTACCCTCAGGACGAAGGTTCCCTAGGTCCCCAGTAAAACAACCAAAAGAATCCCGGCCAACGTCTATAGGATTTCCAGTCCAGAATCCAGAGACGAAGAAAAACTCCGTCTTCCATTTTTTGTCAGACGAGGCCAGGGATTTCACTAGTCTACAGTCTTTACTCCTGGCTGTGAATTGATAAAAGCCAGGAGATTGATGAATCTCGGAAGGTTTATAGCAATAGAGGAACTCGTCCACAGTAATAGGACGATCCCCTCCAAACACTTCCCTCCACAAAATTTGCATAGAGACGATTAACCTCATGCATTTGGGTTGAACTGACACACCCCTAAACATAACCTAAATAGCAGTTCTCTGGTAAAAGAATTTAAAGGAAATCTAAGACCTCCAAGAAGGTAGGCCTTGTATACACCTATTCCAAAATGAGGGTTGCAACACCACTCTCCACGGACGAGTAATCTAGGATTAAACTCGTTTGGGATTTGGTACCACTCCCTAAGGTTGTTTAATCTTTCCTCGTCCATCTTTGAAGGGATATCTACAGCATAGCTATATACAGTTACCTCCGTCTCGTCCAAAGGATTGGACGGAGGGATGGAAGACGAGGTACCTACCTGGGACCCTATAGTTTTCCTAAGTTGTTTTTGTATTTCTTCTAAAGGAACCCCAGGGACCCCTGAGACATACTCCTCGTCAGTAGTGTTTCCCCTACTGCTACTACTACTAGTATCACTAGAGTTATTACTACTCCCGTCGTAATACTCGTCTATGGCTTTTTCTGTACTATCACTAGACGAGGAAATGGTGATTCCTGACATTTTCTAAAAAGGAAATTTTTGAAAACCTAAAAGACGAGGA